>NC_079192.1:70848821-71151852 GCF_029499605.1 Hyla sarda
CTTTATATAAGTCGGATCCGGGACAGTGAGGCTCCATATGTGCTTGCACCTAACTTCCATTTAGTCTTTCCTTTTGGATGTGCTGCTTCTATTTTGGACTATATATGTATATGTATACATATACATTTTTTTCTCTCAGTGGTCGCATTTGATCTTACACCGGTTACCTCCTAGCTATAACCCCCCCCCTCCCCCTTTAACACCTATACTAAACAAACAATGAAACTTAAAGGATACGGGATAAGTAGCTGATTGTAGGGGGTTCGAACACTATCCTGTGGATAGGGAATAAATTTTGACAGCAGTACTCCTTTAATGTTATCTTGCCATGGGGTGATGGTGGTGGCTATTATCAATGAATTACTATCTAATAGAGAGAGTACCACTTTAATCTAAACTGTCTGAAATAACTGTACATATGTTTACTTGCACTGGATTCTCTCTACTCACATCTTATGGTGCAGTATTGTACACCTTTAAATGTAGTCCCTTGTTTCCTCCATTCTTAATATATGTTCCTTCTTGCAGCCTGAGTTCTCTTTGGCCTTTAATCAGGCTATGGGACAACTTAAATTTAATGGTGAACTTCTTTGGGGCTTATAAGATTTTCCAGTCACAATATGCAGCCACTTGCACACTGGACAACAACCTCCCTCAGACTCACTGCTCTTTGCAGCTTTCTGATAACTAGAGATGAGTGAATTTCTGAAAATCCCTGAAAATTTCTGAGATTCCAGACGAAGGAAGTCGAATACTTCCGAAACGCGTTGGAACTTTGTCCTCCTCTGCTACCTGTAGTGACGTCACTGGCAGAGACCGCGAACACCTCGGAACTCACTGGAACTTAATGGGAAAGACAACGGTAGAGACGCCGCCGGCCGGGGCTGTCTCCCATTCCCTCCCTATACTATCGAATCGAACCCTGCTTACCGCACAGTTTACTGCACTCCTCTTTACAGACATCGACTGGCAATTATGCATTCTCCGGAGCGACTACTCCAAAAAGAAGATTCAGGTTTGTGTAAAAAAAATTCTACAGCTGCAGAACATTACACAAGAGCTAATGTCTTCCAACTGGTTATGAACAGTAATGTCCTATATTGAGAATATGACCTAAATAACTCTCAATACCCCCTTGTCTGCAGCACCCTTGCACTTCGCCTGCAGAACATCACACTTTATCTGCAGCACGTTGCACCTTACGATCAATACCAAAATAACCTACCTCGGATTTACTTCTCTTACTATTACCAAGGTATATTCCATAGGAATATCTATATACTAGTATATACTCATTTATAGTTTATCACCACCAACTTATAATTATATATATCCTTTTTTTCAGCACATTGCACTTTTTGCCGTTCAACTACCATTTACCTGTACCTATTCCTATATGCTGTGAAATAAAACAGGTAATCTACATCATTGCTGACTTATTGTATTTTACTAATTTTATACAGTTTTTATACAGAACTTTATCCTCTTTTCCAGCATATTATATATTACTAATATAGCGCCGATTATTATAGAATTGCTGAGATATTTGTATTCATTGCAAATCAAATTTTTCCTGAAATTTGTAATGAATTCGGATTCGTCAGATTCAATTCACTCATCTCTACTGATAACCCTTTTGATGGTTTCTAGATCCAGGACCTAGCTCACTCTCTCTTACCATCTCACATTGTAGCATTTCAGCCCACTGGTATTCTACTTGGAGGCTGACTAGGCCAAGACCTCCTCCCCACCTACAGATATTGGGACACAACAATTCTAGTGTAACCACATCATCGGGTCAGTGCAGGGAACCAGAACAATAGCCATCACTGAGGTATACCTTTCAAGGATGCAGGATGACATCCAGTAACACCTCTCTACACCTTAGGCAGTTTTTAGACTACATGAAGGAGATTTATAATTCTTTTCATACGTATGGCTTTCATATGACAATTTTTTTAACTCACTTTTGTTTACATGCGACCTATTTATCAAAAGTCGAATGACCTTGATAAATAAATCACACATAAGAAAAACCCAGGAAACCTGATCACAAAAACATTTTTTAAAGCAATTTTATGTTAATAGTCGAAGCTCTTTATTTACCCTTTATTACCAGTAGCGTTGCTAGAGAGTGAGGAGGAGGGGGGGGGGGTCGTACCACATCAGATGACACCCTGACTGGCCTGCCTTGCACTAAATAGCTGCACTCCAACTATCCCTCAACAACCCATCCACCCTCCACAGAAATAAAAAAATATTAAAAGCATATTATGCCGCACCATGAATATCCGCACTCTGAAGGCTTTTTTGTTTAATTTTGAGCCTGCATTTTGTGACGTTGGTTGGCGAAGTCTTGCATCGCTGCGCTGAGGCCGGAGTTTACATCAAGAAGGAAGACAGTGCAGCACCAACAGGCACATAAACAATAGTGAGGCCACATAAAAAATAAAAAAATTAAATAAAAATGGCTCGGTATGTTACTCACCCGAAAACGTGCATGAAGCTGTTGTCACGATGCCGGCTGGCAGGTAGTGGATCCTCTGTGCCAGAGAGGGATAGCGAGGACCGTGCTAGTGGACCGGTTCTAAGACACTACTGGTTTTCACCAGAGCCCGCCGCAAAGCGGGATGGTCTTGCTGCGGCGGTAGTGACCAGGTCGTATCCACTAGCAACGGCTCACCTCTCTGGCTGCTGAAGATACTGAAGATAGGCGAGGTACAAGGGAGTAGGCAGAAGCAAAGTCGGACGTAGCAGAAGGTCGGGGGCAGGCGGCAAGGTTCGTAGTCAGGGGAGATAGCAAAGTTCTGGTACACAGGGTATAAACACACAAAAACGCTTTCACTAGGCTCTAGGGCAACAAGATCCGGCAAGGGAGTGCAAGGGAGGAGACTAGATATAAGGAGGGAACAGGTGGGAACCAATTAAGCTAATAGGGCCAGGCACCAATCATTGGTGCACTGGCCCTTTAAGTCTCAGGGAGCTGGCGCGCGCGCGCCCTAGAGAGCGGAGCCGCGCGCGCCAGCACATGACCGCAGGAGACGGGAACGGGTAAGTGACCTGGGATGCGATTCGCGAGCGGGCGCGTCCCGCTGTGCGAATCGCATCCCCAACGGCCATGAGAGAGCAGCGCTCCCGGTCAGCGGGACTGACCGGGGAGCTGCAGGGAAAGAGACGCCGTGAGCGCTCCGGGGAGGAGCGGGGACCCGGAGCGCTAGGCGTAACAGTACCCCCCCCCTTAGGTCTCCCCTTCTCTTTATCGGGTAACTGCCTCCCCTGGGATGAGGACACCGGGAAAGGATGGAGGGATTCCTCAACGGCAGGCAGAACCGCAGGAGTAGGAATGGGGAGAGAGGGCAGAGGGCGGGACCTGGCACGGGGCAGTGTGACACCAGGAGGAGGGCCATGAGGGGACACAGAAGCTTGCCTGATGGAACTGGGAGGGGGGGAGGGGCATTTCCTGTGGCAGGCAGAGTCCTTAATGACCTTAGGGGGACCAGATACAGGAGGAACCACAGAGTTACGGCAAGGGTTACTGGGAACCGGTTTTAGACAGTTCTTGGAACAAGAGGACCCCCAACTCTTGATCTCCCCAGTGGACCAATCCAGGGTTGGGGAATGAAGTTGAAGCCAGGGAAGTCCAAGGAGAATTTCCGAGGTGCAATTGGGGAGGACCAAAAGTTCAATCCTCTCGTGGTGAGATCCGATGCTCATAAGAAGGGGCTCCGTGCGGAAACGTATGGTACAGTCCAACCTGGCTCCGTTGACCGCGGAGATGCGGAGTGGCTTGACAAGACGGGTCACCGGAATATGGAATTTATTCACAAAGGACTCCCGAATAAAATTTCCAGAAGCTCCAGAGTCCAGACAGGCCACGGCTGAGAGGGGAGAGCTGGCTGAAGTGGAAATCCGAACAGGTACCGTGAGACGTGGAGAAGCCGACTTGGCATCAAGAGACGCCACACCCACGAGAGCTGAGTGTGAGCGTGCGTTTCCCAGACGTGGAGGACGGATTGGGCAATCCACCAGAAAATGTTCAGTACTGGCACAGTACAAACAAAGATTCTCTTCCTTACGGCGATTCCTCTCTTCCAGGGTCAGGCGAGACCGATCCACTTGCATGGCCTCCTCGGCGGGAGGCCTAGGCGCAGATTGCAGTGGAGACTGTGGGAGAGGTGGCCAGAGATCTAAGTCTTTTTCCTGGCGGAGCTCTTGATGCCTCTCAGAAAAACGCATGTCAATGCGAGTGGCTAGATGAATGAGTTCATGCAGGCTAGCAGGAGTCTCTCGTGCGGCCAGAACATCTTTAATGTTGCTGGATAGGCCTTTTTTAAAGGTCGCGCAGAGAGCCTCATTATTCCAGGAAAGTTCAGAAGCAAGAGTACGGAATTGTATGGCGTACTCGCCAACGGAGGAATTACCCTGGACCAGGTTCAGCAGGGCAGTCTCAGCAGAAGAGGCTCGGGCAGGTTCCTCAAAGACACTTCGAATTTCCGAGAAGAAGGAGTGTACAGAGGCAGTGACGGGGTCATCACGGTCCCAGAGCGGTGTGGCCCATGACAGGGCTTTTCCAGACAGAAGGCTGACTACGAAAGCCACCTTAGACCTTTCAGTAGGAAACTGATCCGACATCATCTCCAGATGCAGGGAACATTGGGAAAGAAAGCCACGGCAAAACTTAGAGTCCCCATTAAATTTGTCCGGCAAAGACAGGCGGAGGCTAGGAGTGGCCACTCGCTGCGGAAGAGGTGCAGGAGCTGGCGGAGGAGATGGTTGCTGCTGCTGTAGCTGAGACTGAATCTGCTGTAGCTGCGACTGGAGTTGCTGAGTCATGGTGGTCAAGTACGACAGCTGGTGATCTTGTTGGGCAATCTGTCGGGCTTGCTGGGCGACCAGTGTGGGGAGGTCGGCGACAACAGGCAGAGGAACTTCAGCGGGATCCATGGCCGGATCTACTGTCACGATGCCGGCTGGCAGGTAGTGGATCCTCTGTGCCAGAGAGGGATAGCGAGGACCGTGCTAGTGGACCGGTTCTAAGACACTACTGGTTTTCACCAGAGCCCGCCGCAAAGCGGGATGGTCTTGCTGCGGCGGTAGTGACCAGGTCGTATCCACTAGCAACGGCTCACCTCTCTGGCTGCTGAAGATACTGAAGATAGGCGAGGTACAAGGGAGTAGGCAGAAGCAAAGTCGGACGTAGCAGAAGGTCGGGGGCAGGCGGCAAGGTTCGTAGTCAGGGGAGATAGCAAAGTTCTGGTACACAGGGTATAAACACACAAAAACGCTTTCACTAGGCTCTAGGGCAACAAGATCCGGCAAGGGAGTGCAAGGGAGGAGACTAGATATAAGGAGGGAACAGGTGGGAACCAATTAAGCTAATAGGGCCAGGCACCAATCATTGGTGCACTGGCCCTTTAAGTCTCAGGGAGCTGGCGCGCGCGCGCCCTAGAGAGCGGAGCCGCGCGCGCCAGCACATGACCGCAGGAGACGGGAACGGGTAAGTGACCTGGGATGCGATTCGCGAGCGGGCGCGTCCCGCTGTGCGAATCGCATCCCCAAAGGCCATGAGAGAGCAGCGCTCCCGGTCAGCGGGACTGACCGGGGAGCTGCAGGGAAAGAGACGCCGTGAGCGCTCCGGGGAGGAGCGGGGACCCGGAGCGCTAGGCGTAACAGCTGTATTACTATGGATGTATCTTTTTTTTAAGGAAACATTTTAGGGCCACTTATGGCTTATTTACGTAGTCTGTAAAAATTCTTACACAATTATTTTGTGCCCTATTCTATTTTAACATAACATTAATTTTAAAATTTAGTGGGTACGCCATCATGTACGGGTCCTAAAATTAACAAGGTGTGCAGTGTGTATTTTCAACCTAATATTAATTAGTTATATAATTATTTTTTTTCTATAATTAACATTAATGTAGTAGCTTTGTTTCATGATGCAGAACAAGAACAGTTGTTAAAGTGGGTGTTAATTTCCTTTTCTGCAGACGTATGCACTTTCTGTAAGCCAGGTTGGACCTGGAATACATATGCAACTTTTAAATGAAGATGCAACTTTTTTTCTTCATAAATAGTGACTTTCGCATTTGATAAATACATGACCACTGCAAAGTAATAAAAAAAAAAATAATTACTACGTGAGCAGATTTCAGAAATGATAGGGAGAACTAGTAGCCATCAGGCACTGCAGAGCAATATGAACCAACCTGACATTCTGGATAATTAAGGTAGCTGACGATATAGCACCTGCTGCTGTTGTAGGGATCTAAGGCGGTGTGGCTTCCACAGTGATGTGTAGAGTGTATACTCCAAAATACTTCAAAAGCAAGAAACAAAATGAATCACACTCACCACGTATATAGTCCCAAAAATTGCAGACGTTTATTCCGTATGAGGATGAAACAGCATACATAGAAATTGCAATTCCATGGAGCAGGGAGTGAGAGCAGTCGCTATCGAGATGCAGGGGCAAACTAGGAGATGGCAACTAGTTTCGCGTCAGCCGACTTGACCGGAAGAAGCGTTGGCTGACGCGAAACTACGGCTGCTCTCACTCCCTGCTCCATGGAATTGCTATTCCTATGTATGCTTTTTCGTCCTCATGCAGAATAAATGTCTGCAATTTTTGGGACTATATACGTGGTGAGTGTGATTCATTTCGTTTCTTGCTTTTGAAAGATTTCAGAAATGTGCTTTGGAATAAGCAAAAATCAGAAAGTTGCAGCAAGTATAGAAAAGCTGCACATACGCAAAAAAAAATCTACTACGAAGCTTGATAAATCTCCTTCTATAGGGTTTCAAAAGTTTTACCATGCAAAATATTCATAAAATTTGCACATCCATGTCAGTAAAAAGTAGGGAGGATGCAGTCTGATGTAAACAAATATTAGACTGGTTAGCAGTGACTTTACTGCTCGAGCCTTTTGGATGAATTTGGCTACAATGGACACAGGTTCCGTCTGATATGGAGAATTGACAGTGATCAAAAAGCCGCAAACTATTAAAGAGTACTCAAGAGGAAATAACATTGTCGTCTAGCTATCATTGTCATCTAGCTGGATCAGTACCAGGAGGCCTTGTATAGACAAATAGTACAGGTAGGACAATAAACAGATAACAATCCAGAGGTCAAATAGCCAAGAGGTCATGTATATGTGAAAACAACAAGCAGAGGGTAAAGAAGCAACAGTCTAAGGGTCAAGCTAGGAGGTCATGTATATGCAAAATCAACAATTAGAGGGTAAAGAAGGAGCCATCTAAGTATCAAGCCAGGAGGTCACATCAATACAGGATCAGCAGACTAGAAGGGGTCAAAAGTACAGATAGGTCAAAAGCCAACAGATCTGCAAACATTTATCCACTAAGGATAGGGGATAAGTTTCATATCCCCATGATCTCCCATACAAGGCCATGGCAGTCTGCAGCATGGGGGCGTGTCTGACCACCACACGAAATGACGGCTGACACGCCCCCTCAATACATCTCTATGGGAGAGCCAGAGCACTGCATTCGGCAATCTCTGGCTCTGCCATAGTGCTGCATTGGGGAAGGGGGGGGGGGCGTGTTGGTCACTGCTTCGTGCGCAGGGTCGGCGTTAGGGCGGGGCAAACCCGGCAATTGTCTAGGGCCCCCATCCCCCAGGGGGGTCCCCTGCTGGCTGCTCAGTAGCAGCTGTTTTAAAGTGGCCGCAGCGCCAGCTGCTTGTTAAAGATCAGCAGCCATGCTGCGGCCTCTTTAAAACAGTGACCAGCGGTGGGTCCTGCGGGCCCAGACACTCCTTCTCCTGCTTTTTGTATTATCCATATTTCCTTACTTGGCCGCCCTCCGGCTCAGGTAATGTGTTGGGTCTTGTGCACCCGTCTATTCATTGCTCCTGGGCTTGTTTATTAGTGCAGAGTGTATAGGGGAGATGGGGCACCATGACAGCTCAGCGCCTCCTGCCCAGCACCGACACGGAGTGTGATGTGAATAAGATGAGCTGTTTATGGTAAATATGTCATCTATCCTGTATATCAGTGTTTTCCAACCAGGGTGCCTCCAGCTGTTGCAAAAATACAACTCCCAGCATCGGCTGTCCGGGCATGCTGGGAGTTATAATTTTGCAACAGCTGGAGGCACCCTGTTTGGGAAACACTGAGTGACGTTTCCTGCGTCACACCGGCTCCTCTGCACGACGGATATCACTCCTCGTTCCCTGCAGTGCCGGTGTAATGAAGAAAACTGTGTCTTGAAGCGTTCTGTTTCCCGAACAGCTGATAAGCACTTTCATCAGCTGTTCGGGACACAGAACGCTTCAAGACACAGTTTTCTTCATTACACCGGCTGCTTGTAGCAGTCCGGACGCGGCTCCAGGAAATGATGAGTGACGTCTGTCGTGCAGATGAGCCGTTGTGAGGCAGGACTCGTCATATCCCCACAGCCCACAAGACCGCATTACCTGAGCCGGAGCGTAGCCAGGTAAGGAAATATGAATACAGTAATACAAAAAGCAGGGGCAGAGGGGGGACCTAATGTGGGGGAACTATACTGCCGACCTTCTTTGGGGGGGAACTATACTGCCAACTTAGTGTGGGGGGAACTATACTGCCAACCAACTGTGGGGGAATATACTGCCAACCTAATGTGGGGGACTTATAATGCACCTAATGTGCGGAAATATATACTACCAACCTAATGGGGGGGGACTTATAATGCACCTAATGGGTAGAACTATACTGCCAACCTAATGTGGGGGAATATACTGCCAACCTAATGTGGGGGGACTTATAATGCACCTAATGGGGGGAACTATACTGCCAACCTAATGTGGGGGAATACACTGCCAACTTAATGTGGGGGGACTTATAATGCACCTAATGGGGGGAACTATTCTGCCAACCTACTGTGGGGGGGGGGGGACTATACTGCCAACCTAATGTGGGGGACTATACTGACAACCTAATGTGGGGAAACCATACTGCCTACCTAATGTGGGGGAACTACAACCTAATGTTGGGGGAACTATATTGCCAACCTAATTTGGGGGAACTACAACCTAATGTGGGGGAACTATACTGCCAACCTAATGTGGGGGAACTACAACCTAATGTGGGGAAGCTATACTACCAACCTAATGTGGAGGGAACTATACTGCCGACCTAATGTGGGGGGAACTATACTGTCAACCTAATGTGGGGGGACTATACAGACAACCTAATGTGGGGGAACATATTGCTACCCTAATGTGGGGGGAAATATACTGCCAACCTAATGTGGGGGGGGACTATACTGTCAACCTAATGTGGGGGGAACTATACGGTCAACCTAATGTGGGGGGAACTATACGGTCAACCTTATGTGCGGGGAACTATACTGGCAACCGAATGTGGGGGGGAACTATACAAAAATATAAAATTGTACTATTCTGATCCCTATAACTCTTTTTTGCGCTGTGATTTGTGGTTTTTATTGGTACTATTTTTGTTTTGATGGGACCTTTAAATGGCTTTTTAGATATGTTTTATGGTATTTGAAGTGACCAAAAATGTGCAAATCTGGTTAGTGCACTATTACGACTTTTGGGACCCCTCTTTTGATTTTGCCCAGGGACAAGCTAAGCCTAAAACCTGCCCTGTTCGTGCGGTGGTCGACACTATTTGGACAAAAAGCCAGGGCCCCGTACAGGAGATCCCGGGAGGTCCCTGCAGTCGACCCCCCGCAATGTGTAACTTATTCCCTATTCTTAGAATAGGGGATAAGTTTTTATATCCCAGAGTTCTCCTTTAACCCCTTAAGGACACATGACGTACTGGAACGTCATGTGTCCACTCCCGATCTATAACGCGGGGCCACGGCGTGGCCCCGCGTCATAGCGGGTCGGGCCCGGCCTCTAACAACGGCCGGGACCCGTGGCTAATAGCGCACGGCATTGATCGCTGTGCCGCGCGCTATTAACCCTTTAGACGCGGCGTTCAAAGTTGAACGCCGCGTCTAAAGTGAAACCGAAAGCATCCCGGCTAGCTCAGTGGGCTGTTCGGGATAGCCGCGGTGAAATCGCGGCATCCCGAACAGCTGACAGGACAGCGGGAGGGCCCCTACCTGCCTCCTCGCTGTCCGATCGCCGAATGACTGCTCAGTGCCTGAGATCCAGGCATGAGCAGTCATCCGGCAGAATCGTTGATCACTGGTTTCTTATGAGAAACCAGTGATCAACATAGAAGATCAGTGTGTGCAGTGTTATAGGTCCCTATGGGACCTATAACACTGCAAAAAAAAAGTGAAAAAAAAAAGTGAATAAACATCATTTAACTCCTCCCCTATTAAAAGTTTGAATCACCCCCCTTTTCCAATAAAAAAAAAAACACAGTGTAAATAAAAATAAAAATAAACATATGTGGTATCACCGCGTGCGGAAATGTCCGAATTATAAAAATATATCATTAATTAAACCGCTCGGTCAATGGCGTGCGCGCAAAAAAATTCCAAAGTCCAAAATAGTGCATTTTTGGTCACTTTTTATATCATTTAAAAATGAATAAAAAGTGATCAATAAGTCCTATCAATGCAAAAATGGTACCGTTAAAAACTTCAGATCACGGCGCAAAAAATGAGCCCTCATACCGCCCCATACACGGAAAAATAAAAAAGTTATAGGGGTCAGAAGATGACAATTTTAAACGTATTAATTTTCCTGCATGTAGTTATGATTTTTTCCAGAAGTCCGACAAAATCAAACCTATATAAGTAGGGTATCATTTTAATCGTATGGACCTACAGAATACATATCAGGTGTAATTTTTACCGAAAAATGTACTACGTAGAAACGGAAGCCCCCAAAAGTTACAAAACAGCGTTTTTTTTTTCAATTTTGTCGCACAATGATTTTTTTTCCCGCTTCACCATAGATTTTTGGGCAAAATGACTGACGTCATTACAAAGTAGAATTGGTGGCGCAAAAAATAAGCCATCATATGGATTTTTAGGTGTAAATTTGAAAGAGTTATGATTTTTTAAAGGCAAGGAGCAAAAAACGAAAATGCAAAAACGGAAAAACCTCCGGTCCTTAAGGGGTTAAGGACATAATATATACTACATACGGACACAACAAAGTATATACTGCATAGATACTGTAAGGATTCCTCCTTGGGGATAGCTCCGGGATCGTCCTGGACACTGCCACGGGACACGTTTCCACTCAATAAACCCGCAGACAACGGTTATTCATGCAAGCCTGGCACCTTGCCCGCTTTATTTAGACAGGTTGCAGGGGAAAAACATACATAATGCAGGAACAAAATAAAATCCTAGACCGTCTGGTCACTGACTACACATATCAGCATGCCCTGACTACTAACTGGTGAGCTACCCTCAGCCAGTTAAACATGTGACTCCTGCAACCTGTTACTCACAGTTCACACCACTTCTTGGACCACTCACAGATTCCAGCTGTGTGCTTCCTCAACAGGGTCCGAGTGTCTCCCCCTACAGCAACATGCTGTTTCCCAGGGAGAGCACAGATTAGACTTTGTCTCCATCTTATATACACCTCCCTTCCCTGCTGCCTCATTACTTAAGAAGCAGGTGAGATTCTTCAGGGTGAGCAAAGGAAATACACCCTTTCCTTGTCACCTTAGCACATATCCCCCCCCCCCCCTTTGCTCAGACCACCGGGAAGGAGCACATGTATTTGAAAGGCAGAGACCATCTGCCTTTCCTTTCTATTGGACATCTTTTGTCCCACAGTATCTGAAGTCCTTGACTTTTTTCTTCCGGACTTTTACCAGCCACCAATTGCAAGTCTCTCGGTCACACCTCTTCAGTACCAGGTTCTTCACCCTGGTGTGGGCAGGGTTCTTGAAATTAAGGACAGAGAGGACCGATGCTTCTAACCTTTGTCTTTTTCTGGCTTGCCGGACCTCTGGCTTGCCGGATCCTCTGCTTCAGAGAATCTTTCGGCCTCAGTGGCTTAACCAACCACTGTCTTGTTCTCTCTGGCTTCAGAGGACCTCCGACACGGGTCCATCTCACTTTCAACTTTAGAGGGCTTCCCACCTGGTTTCACCATAGTTTTGACTTCAGTGGATTTCTCACATGGTTTCATCTCATCCCTTCCAGCTTTCTTTTCAGGAGCATCAGCTTCCTCAGGTTTGGCTTCAGAGTCTTTGGCTCCTTCAGATTCTTGTGTAGAATCCGCTTCTACTACTGTTTGGCTCTTCTCTGCAGCTTCTTCAGGCTTACTCTTCTCTTCACCTGTAGCTTCAGTTGTACTATTCTCTTTACTCATATCTTTTGTGGTTGACTCTGGTTTAGCTTCTGCTTCAGAGGATTTCTCTGCCTACCTTCAGAATTTTTGGTCTGCTCAGGTTCAGAGGATTTCCCGCCTGACTTCTCCTTAGTCTCCACTTCAGAGGATTTCACATCAGGTTTAAGCTTAGTCCTAGCTTCAGAGGACTTCTTACAGGGCTTCACCTCAATCTTAGCATTAGAGGACTTTTTGCCGGGCTTCAGAGAATGCATCCCTGTATACCGTAACTTCTGCCCCAGAAGCCTTTCTTGAGCCACTTCCACCATAGCTTGGTCTCTGCTCTCTTTTAGAACGTAATGGTCCTCTTCCTTTTTCCCAAATTTTCGCTGCATACACTGGAGCTTAGCGGACTTCATCCTCTCACTGTCAAGTAACTCTGTCAAGTCCCTGACAGTATCTTCCGAAGACAGCAATTGTTTCCTCAACTGTTCATTGTCCGCCAGCACAGCCACCTGCTCGTAGAGTTGCGCTCCCAGCAAAACCAAGGCAGCTATGTGGGACCTTCTGTGCGTTTCGTTCTGCGCTTCCAGGCTCTCTTTTAAGATCTTCATGTCATCTTCCAGCTTTATATATTTCAGCTGCTCACTCTTGAGCTTTGCAGAGATCATCTTCTCACTGTCCAGCAACTGTTTCTCGGTCTTCTCTAACTCATTGATAGATTTTCCACTCTCACCAATCTGTTCAGATAGATCTGAGATCTCCTGTTGAAAATTCTTAGTTTCATGTTGCAGAGTCTCAACTTGTTCCAGGGCCTCCTCATACTGCTCACTGAGCAAGTCATTGTCACGAGGAGCAGATTGAATAGCATGTGCAAGGGCATTCTTCGCCTTGACTTCCTCCTCAAGTTGTCTCTTAGCTTTAGAGACACTCTTCAGATTGCTGGCAAGAGCATCAACTTCCATCTTCATTTCATTCTTCTCTTTTTCAATTTTTTCCATAGCTACCATTCTAGCCTTGTGATCACTCCGCAGAGCCTGATATGCACCATCAGGGGCGTAGCTAGAAACCCCAGGGCCCCGGTGCGAGAAATTTCCCTGGGCACCCCCCCCCACCACCACCACCTCCACTCGACGACCCGCTTCCCTAATCCCGGACGACCCCTTACTCAGCCGCACTAAGATATCAGTGACTACAGCACTGATGGGACACAGTCAGGAGAATACACAACAATATAAGTGACTGACAGGCAGGGCCAGACAGACAAAACATAGGCCCAGGCATTTAAGAATAAGCAGCCCATTTTTCTGGAGTGGGTCCAACTGCTGGGAGTGGGACCCCCACCTATCACCTTGGTTCCAGTTGCTCTCCAGTTGTTATAAAGCTATAACTCCCATCATGTCTGGAGAGCCTCAGGAATTATGGGAGTTGTAGTTTTGCAACAGCTGGAGAGCCACAGATTAGGCTACATTGTCACCTATGATCACTGCAGAACTAACAAGTGATTACAGCTGATGGGACAGTCAGGAGAAAACACAGTGATATCAGTGACATGAGTGACGTCTTCTCTGTTGTCTTTTCTTTTCTTCTTCATCTGGTCCAGACGTCAGGACATCTTCCAGCTCCATCTTCTCTGCAGAGTCTGAAGCCCGGACATCATAGGTTCTCACTTTGTCAGTAGATCCTCATCCTCTGTATGAAGACAATAATCATTATTATTCTGCTAAATACTGTACCCCCTGAATATAATACTGCCCTACACTGTATCCCCTGAATATAATACTGCCACCTACTGCACCCCCTGAATATAAAACTACCATCCACTGTACCTCCTGCATATAATATTGCCACCCACTGTACCCCTGAATATAATACTGCCAAAAACTGTATCCCCTGAATATAATACTGTCTCCTACTATACCCCCTGAATATAATACTGCCACCCACTGCACCCCCTGAATATAATATTGCCACCTACTGTACCCCCTAAATATAATACTGCCACACACTGTAACCCCTGAATATAATACTGACACCAACTGTACCCCCTGAATATAATACTGCCACACACTGTATCCCCTGAATATAATACTGCCACTGACTGTACCCCAAAATATAATACTGCCACCTACTGTACCCCCTGAATATAATACTTCCACACACTGTATCCCCTGAATATAATACTACCTCCTACTGTACCCCTGAATATAATATTGCCACCTACTGTACCCCTGAAAATAATACTGCCTCCTACTGTACCCCTGAATATAATATTGCCACCTACTGTATCCCCTGAATATAAAACTACCATCCACTGTGACCCCGGCATATAATACTGCCACCCACTGTACCCCCTGAATATAATACTGTCATCTACTGTACTCCCTGAATATAATACTACCACCTACTGTACCCCCTGAATATAATACTTCCACCTACTGTACCCCCTGAATATAATACTGCCTCCTACTGTACCCCCTAAATATAATACTTCCACCTACTGTACCCCCTGAATATAAAACTGCCTCCTACTGCACCCCCTGAATACTGCCACGACTGTACCCCTATATATAATACTGCCTCCTACTGTACCCCCTGAATATAATACTGCCAACTACTGTACCCCTATATATAATACTTCCTCCTCCTGTACCCCTGAATATAATACTGCCTCCTACTGTACCCCCTGAATATAATACTGCCAACTACTGTACCCCTGAATATAATACTGCCAACTACTGTACCCCTATATATATATATAATACTGCCTCCTACTGTACCCCCTGAATATAATACTGCCACATACAGTACATACACACACATCATTCATACAGTACATACACACACCATTCCTACAGTACATACACATACATACATAATACATACACACACATCATACACACACATATCATACATACACCCGTAGCCTCCAGATCCCTCCCCACAGAATGCATCTCCACACATCATACATACATCTTGTTTACACACATCATACATACATCTTGTTTACACACATTCATACATCATACATGCAGTACATACACATCATTCATACATCATACATACAGTACATACACACATCATACATGCACACACATCAGCAAAATCTGCTGAAGCAAATATGCAGCAAAAATACACACGCGTGAACGCACCCTTAGGGTAGGGTCACATGTAACAGATCAATAGTGTATGTTACTCTGCTGATCCGTCAATGACCTGACCCTATAGTGTGCCTCCAGCTGTTTTCCCCCATGTCCTGCTTGCAGCAGCAATCTGCCGCTACACAATGTCTCAGAGTACACTGCATGTGCCCACGGTGACTCGCAGGTCCCTGTGTGGCTGCTATTTCATGGTAGATTGCTGTTGTGAGCAGCACACAGGGGGGGGGAAAAGCAGGAGGCACTCTATAGAGTCATCGGTGGATCCGCAGACATGTAACCCTACCCTAATGTTAATCTGTACAGGATGATTTATGATAAGAGAGGTTTCCATAATATATCATTTTTTTTCTAACTTAAAGGAGTACTCCAGGTTGCAAACATTTTTATTCAGACGGCGGCAGTAAAATAATAAATATATATACGCACCAGGGGAGCGGCCTCCGCCGCGATCCTTTTCCTGGTTGCCGGTGGTCGATGAGTCACACTGCCGCTCAGCCCATCTCTGGCTGAGGCAGGACTTGGCTGCGGCCGGTGATTGTCAGTATGCCTCACCAATCACCGGCAACCAGGAAAAGGTTCGTGGCGAAGGCCGCTCCACTGGAGGCACCAGGGGAGCGACAGAAGGTATGTATATTTATTATTTTACTGCCGGCAGTCTGAATGAAAATTTTTGCATCCCGGAGTACTCCTTTAAGATATTTACTGTAAGCCAGTGTTTTCCAACCATGGCACCTCCAGCTGTTGCAAAACTACAACTCCCAGCATGCCCAGACAGCCTTTGGCTGTCCAGGCATGCTGAGAGTTGTAGTTTAACAACAGCTGGAGGCACCATGGTTGGAAAACACTGGCTTCTAAGATCAGAGGATGTCACTATGCGCAACTTCTATGAAGAGAGCACAGGAGTTCCTGCGTTAACTTCATAGCCATGTCGTAAATGAACGGCACTTCTTTCCCCTTTTCTAACCCCCGTCCTCCTCCATGCTCCTTTTTTTCCACCTCCCTGTCCTCCTACATGCTCCTTTTCCCAACACTCTTCCATGCTCCTTTTTCAGGGGGGTATTGGAAAAGGAGGTCAGAGGGGGGCTTATTCATGCTCCTCCTCCCAACCCCCTCCCTGTCCTCCACGATGTTCCTTTTCCACCCCCCCCCCCAATCTGTCCTCCATGTTACTTTCCCCCCTCCCCTTTCATACTCCATTCCAGTGTTTCCCAACCAGGGTGCCTCCAGCTGTGGCCAAACTACAACTCCCAGCATGCCCAGACAGCCTTTGGCTGTCTAGGCACGCTGGGAGTTGTAGTTTTGCCACAACTGAAGGCATCCTGGTTGGGAAACACTGCTCCATGCTCTTCTAGCCAGCAAACCCTCCCCCGACACTCTCACCTCTGACCCTTAGTCATTGTTTTCCAGCCTTGTCCTCCTCCTCGTCTTCCAGGGAGGATGCAGCATCTCTAGGCGGCGGCGGGATGTCCTCCTTCTCCTGCGCAGCTGGGGCCGGGACCGTGACGTCAGGTACGTGCTTCCGACGTCTACTGCTCTTAATGCGGCAGTGTCCCTTCCCCCAGCCGATGTTACTTGGGGCCTGGGGACCGGACAAAAGGAGACCCCCCTTCAGCACCACCAGAGAAGGGGGTCTCCCGGAGAGCAGAACTTCCAGGGAAGTCAACCGTTGCGACCTCTATAGCTACGCCACTGTGCATCATGTAGAAGACTCTTCTTCCTGGAATGACATCCGCTTGGCCAGACTCTCAACTTCACTCTCCTTGATGGTCACAAGACACTGGGAGCGGGACAGTTCATCCTGCAGAGCCACAAACTCACTTCTATGGTGCTTCATGACTTTTTCCAGCTGAAGCCTCGCTTCTTGCTCTTTCTTAAAGTCAGCAAGCGATTTGTCCCTCTCCTCTGTCAAGCGATGTACCTCTTTTTCTTTCTCCGTCAACTTCACAGAAACCATCTGCAAGGATTCTTCCAGATTCTGGATCTGCTCCAGTTTTTTCCCAAGGCCAGCTCGTCTTTTCCGAGACCTTTTACTGACAGCGGTCTCCTCACTCTCGCTGTTAGACCTTGAGAAATCCTCTGGTCCTCTGTCAGACACTCGACCCAGCAATTCTCCATCTCTAGACGAAGTATCCCCCTTTTTCGGGGTTGCGGACACTTGTGCCTCGTTATTATCATCAACAACAGGTGCCACCGACACCTGGCACTCTTCTTCTCCCACCACGTTGGCAACTCTGGCGACTCTTGCTAAACACTCCCGTCGGACCGGCAATCGCTTGGCGATAAGTTTGTTGCCCCTAGCAACAGCTTCAATGGCTCTTGGCACCAGTGAGTCAGGGCGATTCCCGAACAGTTCCTCTGAACTGTCTCTCGGCTCCTTGGAAGACTTTTCTTTTGTCTTATCACAGTCTTTCCACGGTCTGGCAAAAACGACTAGGGCTCCTGGGTCTGCAACAATATCTGGTCCAGTGGCTCGACCTTCCTAGTTACAACCCCTCTCTGGTCCAGATGCCACATCTCCTTCACTTAGGACTCTGCCTGTGACCGTAAGCGCAGCCCCCAGCTCCACTGGTACTCTCTTCCGGAGTTTTGATTTTTCCGCAGCCATCTCCGTAGCTTCTATTCCAGTCATCTCTTTAACTTGACTCGTGGACTGTTCTTCAGCTCCCCTAGTGGTCTGGCACACTCCCACCTGATATACACTTAGGGTCTGCTGACACACCCCGTCCTCATCCTCTGCTGAGTTACTGTCCCCTGCTATGTGGTAAAAACCAAGTGTTGTGAGCCTATCAGGTGTTCATGCTCTAGTCACCTGACTATCTTCCCACAACTGCTGAAAAAATGGAAAATCCTTCCCCAGTACTACTTCATACTCTAAGGTAGGCTCTATTGCATGATAAAGAAGAAGATAATCCAGCAGAGTCTGAGTTTATCGATTTATTACAGATAAAAGCAATACATCCACGGCAGTGGCAGAGTACTGGACGCGTTTCGGACGGATTACCATCCTTTGTCACAGCTAACGTCTCGACTGATACAGATCTCTATATATAGACATGCGCTAGTAATACAATTTGCAAGTGTGGTAAAAACAAGTAATTAAGATCATGTGATCAAAGATGGGCGGTACATACTTTCCTCTTCCCGAACACTGTGTATGAGCAGGGTGTGGCATGCGGGAGAGCTTCCCTTAAGGTGCAAACTAAACCCCTTTTCACACTAGTGTTCCGAGAATGACATAATTTCATGAGCTGAAAATAGCAAAACCTAGAAGGTAAATACAGGACATGCATAAAAAATAGAAACATACAGTAAATGTGCATAAACAATAACCTTGAAAAAATGAAAAATATAATAGTAATACTTCTGACTACTAGTAATAGTAATAGGTCAGAGAGAACCTGTTTGTCACACGTATGGCAACCTACCTAGAAGAAGGTCAATAGTGTAAAAATAGTTCCTTGCGGATATTTATTCCACATGGCTCAACTGTATTTAATGTAAGTTGCCAAAAAGCTTCCTGATTTAGAAGTCGTCTGTGCAGGTCACCTCCTCGCACATGCTGAAAAACTTTTTCAATTGCGTAAGTTCTAAACGCTCTGTCTGAACCAGCATGAGTATTCCTAAAATGGGAGGATGCAGCTGAGACATTGCGCCTAGCAACGTTGGATAGGTCATTGAGATGCTCTAAAATTTGGGTTTTAAATTTACGTTTTGTGCACCCAACATACATTAGGTTGCATTCTATGCACTCAATGACATATACAACGCTGGTAGAGCAACAATTGAGAAAATGTTTTATAGTGAATTCTCTATTTTGCAATGAGTTAGGAAAAGTTTTAATATTTTTTGTGTATTTACAAGTCCGACATGGATGTCGGCCACAACCGTAAAAGCCCACACATTTAAGCCAATTTTTGGGTTTAAACGGATTAGCACCTGCATTGTTGGTGGATAACTGTTCACCCAAAGATTTGGCTTTTTTGGAAACAATCATGCAACCCTGCGACAATAATTGGGCTAGTATCGGATCCTGTTTTAATATGTTAAGATGTTTCAAAATGATGCCACGGTGTTAAGATTCGGCTAGCTGGATGTGGATCCTCTGTGTCAGCGAGGGATTGGCGTGGACCGTCTCGGTTGACCGGTTCTAGGGTTGCTACTGGTTTTCACCAGAGCCCGCCGCAAAGCGGGATGGTCTTGCTGCGGCGGTAGCAACCAGGTCGTATCCACCGGCAACGGCTCAACCTCGCTGACTGCTGAGAAGGCGTGGGACAGAAGGACTAGGCAGAGGCAAGGTCAGACGTAGCAGAAGGTCGGGGCAGGCGGCAAGGTTCGTAGTCAATAGTAATAGCAGGAGGTCAGGAATACAGTAATGGTGAACACAGTAGCAGCTTTCTATAGGCACAAAGGCAACAAGATCCGGCAAGGAAGTGCAGGGGAAGTGAGGTTATAAGGACAGGGAGCAGGTGGAAGCTAATCAGACTGATTGGGCCAGGCACCAATCACTGGTGCACTGGCCCTTTAAATCTTAGAGAGCTGGCGCTCTCTGATGTAGCTTCCTGTATGATGTAGACTGAACCATATTGCCTGTCAGGGTTAAATCCAAAAACGACACAGACCTCAAAAACGTTTCCGAACTGAAACTGAGATTAAATGGATTGCTATTAATGTAGGCTACAAAGTCTGGCATGGAAGATACTTGGGGCTGCCAGATGACAAGCACTTCATCTATGTATCTTCCATACTAGACCATGTTAGCGGAGAAGGGGTTAGAATCAGAAAAAATAAATTTTGACTCCCAATATGACATAGTTAACTGGTTGGCTAGTAAAATAAACTCACATAAATCCGGAGTATACTGACTGTGGTTAGTTTAGATGAAATGTCAAGGCTGTCAGGGCAATGTCCCAGGGGATGCAGGTATACAGCGAGACAACATCACATGTCACCCAGCTGTAACCTGCATCCCAGGGCATCTCCCCGAGTTGAGATAGTACATCTTTAGTATCACGTAGAAAACTGGGAACTCGCTGAACCAGAGGTTGTAACATCTGGTCTAACCATTGTGACAGACGTTCTAGCAAAGAACCTCTGGAAGAAACAATGGGGCGCATGGGAGGGGAAAGTATGTACCACCCATCTTTAATCACATGATCTTAATTACCTGTTTTTACCACACCTGCAAATTGTATTACTAGAGTGTGTCTATAGAGATCTGTATCAGTCGAGACGTTAGCTGTGACAAAGGACGGTAATCCGTCCGAAACGCGCCCAGTACTCTGCCACTGCCGTGGATGTATTGCTTTTATTTGCAATAAATCGATAAACTCCGACTCTGCTGGATTATCTTCTTCTTTATCACGTTGTGCACCTGGTCCAGGTGGATCCGTGCAGAGTCGCTGACAGATTTGTGCTATTTGAGGCTCTATTGCAACCTTGTGACTTATGGTACTATAGGGAGTAGAAATACACACATTAACTGTTTTATAACCCCAAATACCGGCTTGTATAGACATTACAGCAGGGTCCGGCTTTCTGCAGCTGGTCTTTACCAGACTTATTACACATTTTGGATCTAACAAAACCATCATCTTTTTAACTTCTATTTCCAGCTCACACAGGTTTTCTTTTGTCCTGCGAGAGGTGGCAACAGTACTCTTTACATCAGAACACATTAACATAATTGTTTCAAGAAAAACATTATCAGCCTGCATGGGTTCACAATATACAGCACCATTCACACAGTCCAGTAGAGACACCTCAGTCCTCACTACTTCCGGAACCTTTATGTGCGAACTCTCAGGTGCACTCTCGGCATCCCACAGCTGCCAGAAATACAGAAAGTCTCTGCCCAGTACAATTTCAACTGTAAGTTCTGCACATACCTCCATCATATGGCTTACTGCCCCAAAACATGTATCAAAGGTAATTTGAACAGTCTTACCGGGCGAGACTTCACAAAGGGAATTATTTCCGGCATTATCTGAGACACAGTCTTACGTCCATCCAAGTCCACCCACAGTGGGATTCTGCCCACCAACACCTCACGGGACCTTGGCTTCATCCTGGCGACCACCAGTTGTGACCCACGTCGGTTGCCCCCAGCAACGGCCTGCCGATGTCCTTTTTCCAGAAAAAAAAATCTCGATCTGTTGCCCATAGCAACGCTCCTCCACATACACCATCCTGTGCTTGAACTCCTCTACTGGGCTCCTCAGACTTGCAATCTTGCAGGGGGTTGCTCCTAGCAATGGCTCCTCTCCAACTCGCCCATTGGTTGCCCTTGGCAATGGGTTGCCCTTAGCAATGGCGTGGCCGCATCCTCCACAAAAATGTAAGGATTCCTCCTTGAGGATAGCTCCGGGATCGTCCTGGACACTGCCACGGGACACGTTTCCACTCAATAAACCCGCAGACAATTGTTATTCATGCACGCCTGGCACCTTGCCAGCTTTATTTAGACAGGTTGCAGGGGAAAAACAAACATAACGCAGGAACAAAATAAAATCCTAGACCGTCTGGTCACTGACTACACATATCAGCATGCCCTGACTACTAACTGGTGAGCTACCCTCAGCCAGTTAAACATGTGACTCCTGCAACCTTCTACTCACAGTTCACATCACTTCTTGGACCACTCACAGATTCCAACTGTGTGCTTCCTCAACAGGGCCCGAGTGTCTCCCCCTACAGCAACATGCTGTTTCCCAGGGAGAGCACAGATTAGACTGAGTCTCCATCTTATATACACCTCCCTTCCCTGCTGCCTCATTACTTAAGAAGCAGGTGAGATTCTTCAGGGTGAGCAAAGGAAATACACCCTTTCCTTGCCACCTTATCACAGTACATAATATATACTACATAAGGAAAGATAAATAGACAAACAGTCAGTAGAGTGGACAGGACGATATAGTACCTGCATTAATACATGAATCTATAAACACAACTATTCTGAAAGATTTGAACTGTGTCTTTCCATCTACTCTAAGAATAAACTACATGAGTGTTTATTCCATACTTCACTTTATTTATTCTTTACCATCAAAATACTGCTTCAAGTGGGCAACTTAAAAGCTTGTTAGCAGTAAAAATACTTATGTTTTCAATGCTACTGGCCAGAAATATGGTGCATTAAAGCCTTCCAAGTGGCTCTGAGGTACAATATTAAATTGCTTCAACAACTGTGATATAAAAAACAGTCAGATATTTTTCTCCTGCTGTTCTTCCTTCCGTCTTATAGCATGGCATTAAAGTTTGCATATTGCAGCTACACACCCCCTTCTCCTCCCTTTAATTAGTCTTGGTTTTAATAACTAAATTAGATTTTTATTTTATTTTTTAAACTAAGGGTGCGTTCACACGCTATTACTAGCAGCTGGTTTCCCGCTACGCTACTATTGATTTAAATGGGTCCACAGACAGTCCGCAATGGTGTCAGATTTGCGGACTGTCCGCGGACCCATTTAAATCAATGGTAGCGTAACTCGCAGTGGGTTTCCCACAGTGGGAAACTCGCTGCTAGCTACTAAGTAGGTTTCAGAATATTAAAGGGGTTATCCAGGATAAGAAAAATATAGTTATTTTCTTTCAAAAACAGCACCACATTTGTCCTCAGGTTGTGTGTGGTATTACAATTCTGTTCCATTCACTTCAATGTAACTGAGCTGCAATACCACATACAATAGCTCAACATTCTGATTTCATCAAACATTTTTCAACCAAATTAATAGGACAGACATTTTTTTAGTTCAAGTTGAGGATACAATTATGGAATCACTAAATGATGAGAAAAAAAATATTGAAGCAACTTAAGCCTAAAAATGCCAATTCGTCTGCAGGTGAAAAAGAGACAGACCTTACTGAGCTGAGGAACTTGGATAAGTGAAAGAAAGCATGGCCCCATCAAGAGAGTTGTCCATTGTATCAAAGGAAAGAATAATAGAACTACTTCAAGATGGAATGCCAAAATAGAGTGTGACAAAGATGTTGGTTGTTCCCAGTCAGCTGTGTGTAAAATCTGTATAAGGCTGGAACTCCACTGAGTTTTTTTTTTGCAAAAACGCCATAAAAACGGAAATTTTACCGCACAGCATTTTTTCTGTAAAAAAAACGCTGTGTCCAGATGTTAGCTGCAAGTCAATAGTAAACTGCAAAATGCCAGATCCACTTGGTGTTTTTCAATTTGGCGTTTTTGTTATCCTTTCGGCGTTTTTCAGCAATTTCGGGCTCAGAGGCTGGATTTTCAAAACGCCCGACAAAACCTAGATTGGTGTTTTTTGCCCTGAAATCGTGGCGTTTTTATTCTTTTTTGGACTTTAGCGATCCAAAAAAGTGATGGAGATGCCTTTTTTATTAAAATGTCTTAGGGTACCATTAAAAAATAATAATAAAAAAGATACAGTAGTGATGGAAAAAATTGTACCTAACGAAATTGATCTTTTTTATTACGAAATGTTTATACATTTTTAAACAGGGATCAATTTATGTGGGCAGCAGGGCACTTAAAATGTAGCCAGCAATAATAATAATAAAAATAATGTGTGTGTGTTTTTCACTTTATTTTTTAATTTTTTTTAGGTAGTACTACTACTCCCAACATGGAACACACTGTTCCATGATGGGAGTAGTAGTACCTGTACTAATTGACAGATCACCCATTGCGATCCTCCTGTATAATGTATAGATGCTGCGGCCGCTCTTCTATGGTCCCTGCACTGCCGTATATATACACATATTCATATTTCCCGCAGAGAGCTGTGATTGGCCAGATGGATCCAGCCAATCACAGCTCTCTGTGAGAAATCGGAATGTGTATATATACGGCGCGCAGGGGACCATAGGAGAGCGCCGGCCGCATCCATACATTATACCGGAGGATCACAGTGGGTGCCAGTAGTGATACCTGCTGTGATCTTCCCTACTACTATTCCCAACATGGAGCACACTCTGCTCCATGCTGGGAGCTGTAGTACCTGCATTAATAGACAGATTGCAGCAGGTGTCAGAAGTTACACTCGCTGCGATCTGTCTCTTAATGCAGGTACTACAGCTCCCAGCATGGAGCAGAGTGTGCTCCATGTTGGGAGTAGTAGTACCTGCAGTTAAGGACACATCACAGCGGGTGTCACTGACACCCGCTGTGATCGTCCTGTCTATAGCAGAGATGGAGCGGCTGTATACATAGCTCGCATCCCTGCTCTGCACTATACTCCGGGCCGGCCACTCATTCATCTTTTCCTCAGAGCTGTGATTGGCTGCAACCATCCAGCCAATCACAGCTCTGGGCGGAAAATATGAACGGCCAGTGATGTGAATAGAGCAGAGATGGGAGCGCTGTATAGAGCCGCTACGCTTCTCTGCTATATAATGGACGATCGCATCGGGTGTCAGATTGACACCCAGGGCGATATGTCTATAGTACAGGTACTACTACTCCCAGCATGGAACAGTGTGTTCCATGCTGGGAGTAGTAGTACTAAATAAAATAAAAAAATTTAAGTTAAACACACACACTTTATAAAAATGTTGTTATAAAAAATAAACATTTAGTTAAATATATTTTTACATCCCTACTGCATCCTTTTTTTTTTTTTTTTTTTTTTTTTTTGGTACCCAACTATTTTGTAAAAAAAAAAACACCAAAGGGGCCAAAACGGCAAATTCCACATAAAGGTAAAAATGCAGGAAAAAACGCAAGAGAAAATTCAAAACCGCAGGGAAAAACTGTGGCAGTTTTTCTGGCTTTCTTTCTGGCATTTTTAAGCCACAAAAATCGCAGGGCAAAAATCTCAGTGGAGTCCTAGCCTAAAAATGTGAGTGTTATAAATGAAAAACATACAGGGCCATTTATCATTGTTGCTTTGGTAAGCGAGTTCTGTAGGCATTTTTATTTTTTTTTGCTTCGGCTTTGCTTATGTGTGACATATTTATTATACTATCACAGAGGGTTGATAAATTTGGCTCACATAAGCAAAAACCAATAAATCACTTTTGAATACCATTTTTTTAGCACACATAAGCAAAAACCAGTAAATGACTTCAGAGCACTAATTTGCAGCTTTGAAAAAAAATTGTGCAATATATATATATATATATATATATATATATACCATATTTATCGGGGTATACCACGCACGGCTTCTCTCCACCTGCCTTTTCTGGGGTCTATAGCCCTGCTGTCGGCCCTTCTCTCCCCCTGGCTATTGGCGCCACTGCCCGTTCTGTCCCCCTGACAGAGAAGCGGCGCCGACAGCCAGGGGGAGAGAAGGGGCAGTGGCATCCATTGCCGGCGCTGCTGCCCCGTTGCCTCCCCCCCATCCCCGTTGGCATAATTACCTGTTGCCGGGGTCGGGTCCGCGCTGCTTCAGGCCTCCGGCGTGCGTCCCCTGCGTTGTTGCTATGCACTGCACGGCACGGTGCACTGACGTCATGCACCGTGCCGTGCAGCGCATAGCAACGACGCAGGGGACGCACACCGGAGGCATGAAGCAGCGCGGACCCGACCCCGGCAACAGGTAATTATGCCACCGGGGATGGGGGGAAGCAACGGGGCAGCGGCGCCGGCAATGGGTGCTGCTGCCCCTTCTCTCCCCCTGGCTGTCGGCGCCGCTTCTCTCCCCCTGGCTATCGGCGCCGGCAATGGAGCGCTGGCACCCATAGTCAGGGGGACAGAACGGGCAGCGGCACCGATAGCCAGGGGGAGAGAAGGGCCGGCAGCAGGGCTCTAGACCCCAGGAAAGGCAGGGGGAGAGAAGTGGGCAGCGACGGCCTCTCTCCCTGCCTTTCCTGGGGGTGTATCGGCATATAACACGCACATAGACTTTAGGCTAAAAAATTTTGCCTAAAAAGTGCATGTTATACGCCGATAAATACGGTATATATGTGTGTGTTTATTACATTTTTTACCATTTTTTTCCCCTAAATGTACTAACTCTTTTCTTTTTATTTCTTTTTTTTACTTCTCATTTCAGATCTGTGTATCCTGTGGATTACTTTAGATTTGTAGTACGATGACCAGCATTTTTTTTGGTTTAATGTTAATAAAATGGTTAACAAGGTTTTTTGGAGGAGTATTTTTGGGGAATAATTTTTTTTTTATGTGTTGTGTATTTTTTTCTTTACTTGAAAGGCTTAATAGTGGAAGCTTTCGAATAGACGAAGTCCATTACTAATCTGGGCTTAGTGTTAACTCCAAAAACAGCTAGCGCTAAACCCCAATTATTACCCCGGTACCAACAGGCCCGGAGCATCAAAATGGGGCTCCTGGGCCTAGGCGGTAACAGGTTGGTGTTATTTAGGCTGGGGAGGGACGGTAAAAATGGTCTTTGGCCACCCTGGCAACGTCAGGCTGTTGCTGGTTGGTTGATATTTGGGTGAGAATAAAAATAGGGGGAACCTTATGCTTTTTTTTTGCATAAATAATAAAATATTAAAAAAAATGCATAGGGTTCCTCCTGTTTTTATTTTCAGCCAAATAAGTAGCAACAGCCTGATGCTACCAGGGTGGGCAAGGACCATTGTTACCGACCATCCCCAGCCGGAATAACGCAAGCCTGTTACCGCCTAGGCCCAGGAGCACCATTTTTGAAGCTCGGGGCCTGTTGTTTCAGGCTCTTCCCGGCACCCCTGTGGCAGTGCGTACCCGGGTAATAATTGGGGGTTAGCTAATGCTATGCCCAGGCTTAGTAATGGATTCCGTCTATAAGGCAGCTTCCACTTCTAAGCCTGTCAAGTAAAAAAAAAAAAAAAGAAACCTTTAAAACATTTTTATTCTAAAAAACACTCTCCACAAGCCCTCGTTAACCATTTTATTAACATTAAACAGAAAGAAAAAAAATGCTGGTCAGTGACGCACTCCACCGAATCTGGAGTAGTCCACAGAATACACAGATCTAAAATGAAAAAAAAAAAAACAAGAAAAATTGGTTGATACATACATTTATTGTCACCCGCCGGCACATCTCCCGTGCTGCACGACCAGAATTCCCAGCATGCCCTTACTGTAAGGGCATGCTGAGAGTTGTAGTCATGCAAGCCAGGGAAGTGGGCGGTAATGCTCCGCTCCCTGGCCAGCGGTGATCAGAAAATCACTGTTTCATATTTCCCAGCGTGAAATTTGTAATTACAGTAAACTCCGCGGTACAGCCGGCCGGGACTCCCGCAGCTAGGCTGGGAGATGTGCAGGAGCCGTCCCTGCCATCCCTCAGCGTGCACAACACCACTGAGGGATGGCAGGGACGGGCCCTGCACATCTCCCGATCCATCTGCAGGAGTCCCGGGCAGCTGCAGAGTGATGTCAGCCCGGGTTCCCTTTAACATATAACGGAGCAGCAGAGTTTTAGTCCCAACTGTGAGATCAAATATCCTGCCGGGTCCCGTGATTGAGCCAAACACGGGACCCAGCAGGAAATATGAAATTACAGTAGGGACTAAAAAAAGGCTGCTTGATGATGGAGACACTGCTTTAAATCCATCCCCTTGTCTCCCACCTGCCCACACCGCACATATCCAGCATGCTACCTGCTACAAGACTGCAACTCCCAGCATGCCCTCACTGTAAGGGCATGCTGGGAGTTGTAGGCTTGCAACAGGTAGCAGACAGATGGAAGATGTGCAGAGTGGGCAAGGGGAAGACAAAGGGGAGGATGCAAAGCAGTGTCCCCATCATCAAGTTAGGGTAGCGGGACAAAATCAGACGGAGCCCGGGCTCCTTTGTACAGTTGTTATATCATGTTTCCCACTGGAGCCATGATCTCAGCTGCCAGCGGGAAACATAAAAATTTGCTCTCCAAATCTGTTTTGTAAGCCAGCTCATGGCTGGCTTACATTTACGCTGTTTTGGAGGGCTTGGGACTTTTTGTGCAACTTTTGCATTTGATAAATCCCTGACCACTGCAAAGTAAAAAATAAAATTTACTTTCATAGGCTTTTTTGTAGCTTTTTGCTTACAGCCAAAAGTCGCACAAAAATTTGTTTAGGTGCTAATGCAACGTTTTGTGCGACTTTTGTAAGCAAAAAAAGAGAGCTCTAAATCCCTTGATAAATGTCCCCCCATAAGACTAGACTTACATAGAAGACATTAAAATTTAAGCATAGAAAACTCAAAGTAACATGCATTGGAAACAGATCATGCACAACAAAACAAAAACAAATTGTTGGAAACAAGACATTTATTGTGACAGAACTGTAAGAAATCGTCTAAATGAAATTGGATTTGCATAGAGAAAAAACAAATACAAACAAGCAAGAACAACTACAAAGAAGAAAACAAGGTTACACTTGGGTAAAGAGAATTACTCTTGAAATGTGGAGGATTAGAGAAAATTGATATTCTGACGAATCACTAATTTATTTTGGCCAAGAAGATGATACAGGAACCTTTGTCTGCGGCTGTTCTAATGCAACATATAAAGATGACGCCGGAGGAAAATTAATCTTTACCTGAACAGGCAGTGCCAAGATGGTCATAGAAATGTTGTCACTCCATCATTATAAAATCGGTCTGGTGAGGGTTACATAGTTACATAGTAGCATAGTTTAAAAGGTTGAAAAAAGATACGAGTCCATCAAGTTTAACCTAAAGCCCTACTGTGTTGATCCAGAGGAAGGCAAAAAAACAAAAACAAAAAAAAAACTTGAGGCTAATGCCAATTGTCCCAAGAGGAAAATTCCTTCTCGACTCAGGATAAATCCCTGGATCAACGTTCTATCCACACAAATCTAGTATCCATAACCTCTAATGCTGTTACTCTCTAGAAAAACATCCAGCCCCCCCCTTGAACTTGTTTATTTAGTCAGTTCATTCTCGCTGCTCTTACAGTTAATTATCCACTTCTGTGATGATGGTGTAGCCTTCTTTCCTCTAGACGTAGAGGATGCCCTCTTGTCATGGTTATCGGCCTATGTATAAAAAGATCACGAGAAAGATCTCTAATAAAGTCATTTCTCAAGAGGATAATTGTTACGCCGAGCGCTCCGGGTCCCCGCTCCTCCCCGGAGCGCTCGCTACACTCTCCTCACTGCAGCGCTCCGGTCAGATCCACTGACCCGGGGCGCTGCGATACCACCTCCAGCCGGGATGCGATTCGCGATGCGGGTAGCGCCCGCTCGCGATGCGCACCCCGGCTCCCGTACCTGACTCGCTCTCCGTCGGTCCTGTCCCGGCGCGCGCGGCCCCGCTCCCTAGGGCGCGCGCGCGCCGGGTCTTTGCGATTTAAAGGGCCACTGCGCCGCTGATTGGCGCAGTGGTTCCAATTAGTGTTTTCACCTGTGCACTTCCCTATATCACCTCACTTCCCCTGCACTCCCTTGCCGGATCTTGTTGCCATCGTGCCAGTGAAAGCGTTTCCTTGTATGTTCCTAGCCTGTGTTCCAGACCTCCTGCCGTTGCCCCTGACTACGATCCTTGCTGCCTGCCCCGACCTTCTGCTACGTCCGACCTTGCTTCTGTCTACTCCCTTGTACCACGCCTATCTTCAGCAGCCAGAGAGGTTGAGCCGTTGCTAGTGGATACGACCTGGTCACTACCGCCGCAGCAAGACCATCCCGCTTTGCGGCGGGCTCTGGTGAAAACCAGTAGTGACTTAGAACCGATCCACTAGCACGGTCCACGCCAATCCCTCTCTGGCACAGAGGATCCACTACCTGCCAGCCGGCATCGTGACAGTAGATCCGGCCATGGATCCCGCTGAAGTTCCTCTGCCAGTTGTCGCTGACCTCACCACGGTGGTCGCCCAGCAGTCACAACAGATAGCGCAACAAGGCCAACAGCTGTCTCAACTGACCGTGATGCTACAGCAGCTACTACCACAGCTTCAGCAATCATCTCCTCCGCCAGCTCCTGCACCTCCTCCGCAGCGAGTGGCCGCTTCTGGTCTAAGACTATCCTTGCCGGATAAATTTGATGGGGACTCTAAGTTTTGCCGTGGCTTTCTTTCCCAATGTTCCCTGCACTTGGAGATGATGTCGGACCAGTTTCCCACGGAAAGGTCTAAGGTGGCTTTCGTAGTCAGCCTTCTGTCTGGAAAAGCCCTGTCTTGGGCCACACCGCTCTGGGACCGCAATGACTCCGTCACTGCCTCTGTACACTCCTTCTTCTCGGAAATTCGAAGTGTCTTTGAGGAACCTGCCCGAGCCTCTTCTGCTGAGACTGCCCTGTTGAACCTGGTCCAGGGTAATTCTTCCGTTGGCGAGTATGCCGTACAATTCCGTACTCTTGCTTCAGAATTATCCTGGAATAATGAGGCCCTCTGCGCGACCTTTAAAAAAGGCCTATCCAGCAACATTAAAGATGTTCTGGCCGCACGAGAAATCCCTGCTAACCTACATGAACTCATTCACCTAGCCACTCGCATTGACATGCGTTTTTCCGAAAGGCGTCAGGAGCTCCGCCAGGATATGGACTCTGTTCGCACGAGGCGTTTCTTCTCCCCGGCTCCTCTCTCCTCTGGTCCCCTGCAATCTGTTCCTGTGCCTCCCGCCGTGGAGGCTATGCAGGTCGACCGGTCTCGCCTGACACCTCAAGAGAGGACACGACGCCGCATGGAGAATCTCTGCCTGTACTGTGCCAGTACCGAACACTTCCTGAAGCATTGTCCTATTCGTCCTCCCCGCCTGGAAAGACGTACGCTGACTCCGCACAAAGGTGAGACAGTCCTTGATGTCTACTCTGCTTCTCCACGTCTTACTGTGCCTGTGCGGATATCTGCCTCTGCCTTCTCCTTCTCTACTATGGCCTTCCTGGACTCCGGATCTGCAGGAAATTTTATTTTGGCCTCCCTCGTCAACAGGTTCAACATCCCGGTGATCAGTCTCGCCAGACCCCTCTACATCAATTGTGTAAACAATGAAAGATTGGACTGTTCCATACGTTTCCGCACGGAGCCCCTTCTAATGTGCATCGGATCTCATCACGAGAGGATTGAACTTTTGGTCCTCCCCAATTGCACTTCCGAAATTCTCCTTGGACTTCCCTGGCTTCAACTTCATTCCCCAACCCTGGATTGGTCCACTGGGGAGATCAAGAGTTGGGGGCCCTCTTGTTCCAAGGACTGCCTAAGACCGGTTCCCAGTAACCCTTGCCGTGACTCTGTGGTTCCTCTTGTAACCGGCCTCCCTAAGGCCTATATGGACTTTGCGGATGTTTTTTGCAAAAAACAAGCTGAGACTCTACCTCCTCACAGGCCTTATGATTGTCCTATCGACCTCCTCCCGGGCACTACTCCACCCCGGGGCAGAATTTATCCTCTGTCCGCCCCAGAGACTCTTGCCATGTCTGAATACGTCCAGGAAAATTTAAAAAAGGGCTTTATCCGTAAATCCTCCTCTCCTGCCGGAGCCGGATTTTTCTTTGTGTCCAAAAAAGATGGCTCTCTACGTCCTTGCATTGACTACCGCGGTCTTAATAAAATCACGGTTAAGAACCGCTACCCCCTACCCCTCATCTCTGAACTCTTTGATCGCCTCCAAGGTGCCCACATCTTTACCAAACTGGACTTAAGAGGTGCTTATAATCTCATCCGCATCAGAGAGGGGGATGAATGGAAAACGGCATTTAACACTAGAGATGGACACTTTGAGTATCTGGTCATGCCCTTTGGCCTGTGCAACGCCCCTGCCGTCTTCCAAGACTTTGTTAATGAAATTTTTCGTGATCTCTTATACTCCTGTGTTGTTGTATATCTGGACGATATCCTGATTTTTTCTGCCAATCTAGATGAACACCGCCAGCATGTCCGTATGGTTCTTCAGAGACTTCGTGATAATCAACTCTATGCCAAAATAGAGAAATGTCTGTTTGAATGCCAATCTCTTCCTTTCCTAGGATACTTGGTCTCTGGCCAGGGACTACAAATGGATCCAGACAAACTCTCTGCCGTTTTAGATTGGCCACGCCCCTCCGGACTCCGTGCTATCCAACGTTTTTTGGGGTTCGCCAATTATTACAGGCAATTTATTCCACATTTTTCTACCGTTGTGGCTCCTATCGTCGCTTTAACCAAAAAAAATGCCGATCCCAAGTCTTGGCCTCCTCAAGCGGAAGACGCCTTTAAACGGCTCAAGTCTGCCTTTTCTTCGGCTCCCGTGCTCTCCAGACCTGACCCATCTAAACCCTTCCTATTGGAGGTTGATGCCTCCTCAGTGGGAGCTGGAGCTGTCCTTCTACAAAAAAATTCTTCCGGGCATGCTGTTACTTGTGGTTTTTTTTCTAGGACCTTCTCTCCGGCGGAGAGGAACTACTCCATCGGGGATCGAGAGCTTCTAGCCATTAAATTAGCACTTGAGGAATGGAGGCATCTGCTGGAGGGATCAAGATTTCCAGTTATTATTTACACCGATCACAAGAACCTCTCCTATCTCCAGTCTGCCCAACGGCTGAATCCTCGCCAGGCCAGGTGGTCTCTGTTCTTTGCCCGATTTAATTTTGAAATCCACTTTCGGCCTGCCGATAAGAACATTAGGGCCGATGCTCTCTCTCGTTCCTCGGATGCTTCTGAAGTTGAACTCTCTCCGCAACACATCATTCCTCCTGACTGCCTGATTTCCACTTCTCCAGCCTCCATCAGGCAAACTCCTCCAGGAAAGACCTTCGTTTCTCCACGCCAACGCCTCGGAATCCTCAAATGGGGTCACTCCTCCCATCTCGCAGGACATGCGGGCATCAAGAAATCTGTGCAACTCATCTCTCGCTTCTATTGGTGGCCGACTCTGGAGACGGATGTTGTGGACTTTGTGCGAGCCTGCACTATCTGTGCCCGGGATAAGACTCCTCGCCAGAAGCCCGCTGGTTTTCTTCATCCTCTGCCTGTCCCCGAACAGCCTTGGTCTCTGATTGGTATGGATTTTATTACTGACTTACCCCCTTCCCGTGGCAACACTGTTATTTGGGTGGTCGTTGATCGATTCTCCAAAATGGCACATTTCATCCCTCTTCCTGGTCTTCCTTCAGCGCCTCAGTTGGCTAAACAATTTTTTGTACACATTTTTCGTCTTCACGGGTTGCCTACGCAGATCGTCTCGGATAGAGGCGTCCAATTCGTCTCTAAATTCTGGAGGGCTCTCTGTAAACAACTCAAGATTAAATTAAATTTTTCTTCTGCATATCATCCTCAATCCAATGGACAAGTAGAAAGAATTAACCAGGTCTTGGGTGATTATTTACGACATTTTGTTTCCTCCCGCCAGGATGACTGGGCAGATCTTCTACCATGGGCCGAATTCTCGTATAACTTCAGAGTCTCTGAATCTTCCTCCAAATCCCCATTTTTCGTGGTGTACGGCCGTCACCCTCTTCCCCCCCTCCCTACCCCCTTGCCCTCTGGTCTGCCCGCTGTGGATGAAATTTCTCGTGATCTTTCCATCATATGGAGAGAGACCCAAAATTCTCTCTTACAGGCTTCATCACGCATGAAGAAGTTCGCGGATAAGAAAAGAAGAGCTCCTCCCATTTTTTCCCCTGGAGACAAGGTATGGCTCTCCGCTAAATATGTCCGCTTCCGTGTCCCTAGCTACAAGTTGGGACCACGCTATCTTGGTCCTTTCAAAATTTTGTGCCAGATTAATCCTGTCTCTTACAAACTTCTTCTTCCTCCTTCTCTTCGTATTCCTAATGCCTTTCACGTTTCTCTTCTTAAATCACTTATCATCAACCGTTTCTCTCCCAAATCTGTTTCCCCCACTCCTGTTTCCGGCTCCTCGGACATCTTCTCCGTCAAAGAGATTCTGGCATCTAAAAAGGTCAGAGGCAAAACCTTTTTTTTAGTTGATTGGGAGGGTTGTGGTCCAGAAGAGAGATCCTGGGAACCTGAGGACAATATCCTAGACAAAAGTCTGCTCCTCAAGTTCTCAGGCTCTAAGAAGAGGGGGAGACCCAAGGGGGGGGGGTACTGTTACGCCGAGCGCTCCGGGTCCCCGCTCCTCCCCGGAGCGCTCGCTACACTCTCCTCACTGCAGCGCTCCGGTCAGATCCACTGACCCGGGGCGCTGCGATACCACCTCCAGCCGGGATGCGATTCGCGATGCGGGTAGCGCCCGCTCGCGATGCGCACCCCGGCTCCCGTACCTGACTCGCTCTCCGTCGGTCCTGTCCCGGCGCGCGCGGCCCCGCTCCCTAGGGCGCGCGCGCGCCGGGTCTTTGCGATTTAAAGGGCCACTGCGCCGCTGATTGGCGCAGTGGTTCCAATTAGTGTTTTCACCTGTGCACTTCCCTATATCACCTCACTTCCCCTGCACTCCCTTGCCGGATCTTGTTGCCATCGTGCCAGTGAAAGCGTTTCCTTGTATGTTCCTAGCCTGTGTTCCAGAACTCCTGCCGTTGCCCCTGACTACGATCCTTGCTGCCTGCCCCGACCTTCTGCTACGTCCGACCTTGCTTCTGTCTACTCCCTTGTACCGCGCCTATCTTCAGCAGCCAGAGAGGTTGAGCCGTTGCTAGTGGATACGACCTGGTCACTACCGCCGCAGCAAGACCATCCCGCTTTGCGGCGGGCTCTGGTGAAAACCAGTAGTGACTTAGAACCGATCCACTAGCACGGTCCACGCCAATCCCTCTCTGGCACAGAGGATCCACTACCTGCCAGCCGGCATCGTGACAATAATGCATCTTGTAACAGAGCGTTACAGCTTTTCTTCAAAAAAGGCATTTCCACTCAACGACACGGCCAGCAAACAGTCTAGATCTTTATATTCTTAAAAATGTATGATTTAAATAAATAAAATATCCCTTGTTCAAATAATTCAGGACAAAAAAGTTCGAAGAGGAACCACAAAGTCATAACTGCAATTTCTTTTTTGTTAATGATTTAATCATTTTTCCCCCTAAACATTGAGCAAATTGATAATTATTCTTCTACATCATATGAAAACCATTAAAAAGATTTTCCTTTTATTTCAGAGATGTTTCATGAAGCCAGAATAATTAGCTATTAGATTACATTGCCTCGTGTTCTATTTGTGTTTTTTCATTTAATAGGCTAGGACTACATTGTAATTTTGGCCTTGTCAGGGGTCGTGCAACCAAAAATTGCTGTGTCACAAGTTTAAGGGGACCTCTTATCTTTTTTAGATATTTTGTCTAAAAGGGATGCTTTTCAAATTTGCCACCTTAATGCCTGAATGGGGCACAGTTCTTCCCGTTCCTGTCACATATCACTTAGCATTTTTAAAAACAGAGCTTCTCCCTCCGTCCTTATAGCAGTCGTCTCCAGGGGAAGACCCTATTTAATGTGATTCCGTGGGCCCTAAATACTGCTGCTGCTGCTGTGGAGACTGAGCAAGAAGCTCTGTCATGTAATGAATTGTTATATATATATTGAGGAGCGGAAAAAAACTGCACCCTGTGCAGGAAGTTAGGCGTCCATTTTGAAATGCATGTAAATTTAAAACATCTGATCCATTACTTGTCTCTGTGTTTGTATGATAACAGTTTTTGTCACCATATAGTTTGTGGTTTTACATATTAGCTTATATCTTTATTAAAGGGGTGTGGAAAACAATTTTTTTTTTATCAACTGGTGCCAGAAAGATAAACAGATTTTAAAATTACTTTTATTTAAAAATCTTAATCCTTCCAGGACTTATCAGATGCTGTATAGTACAGAGGAAGTTATTTTGTGTCTGACCACAGTGCTCTCTGCTGACACCTCTGTCCATGTCAGGAACTGTTGAGAGCAGGTGCAAATCCCCATAGCAAACCTATCCTGCTCTGGACAGAAAATAATTTAAAAAAGAAAAGAACTTACAGTGGAGCATACATCAGCTGACAAGTACTGGAAGGATTAAGGTTTTTTAATAGAAGTAATTTAAACATCTATATAACCTTCTAGTACAAGTTGATAAAAAAAAAAAAAAAAGTTTTCCTCCAGAGTACCCCTTTAAGCAACAGGTGTTATGGGTGAGGAACATTTGCATGTTTAGTAAATGCCACCTTTAGGCTAGATTTCCACAAAGGTATTTTTTCCAGCATTTTTTTTTCCGAAGCCGCCACTGTAGTTTTTGAGCCAAAGACAGAAGTGTATCCAACAGGAAGGAAAAGTATAAGTCCCTTTTTTATGTTTCCTTTTACTTTTGAATACACTTCTGTCTGAAAAACTGCAGTTACAGTTTTCCAAAAAACTAAAGGAAAAAAAACCTATGTGGAAACCTAGCCTTAAAGTGTAATAGACCGATCGTGTAGTGGAGACAGAAATGCGATGATCATTTGTCTCTTCTTTCTGTTCTGCTGCCTTTTACTGTGCACATTTGGATGGTGTTTTAAAAAGTTGGAAATGGAAACATGGAAACATAGAAACATAATGGGGGAGATTTATCAAAACCTGTGCAAAGGAAAAGTTGCCCAGTTGCCCATAGCAACCAATGAGATTGCTTCTTTCATTTTACTGAGGCCTTGTTAAAAATGAAAGAAGTGATCTGATTGGTTGCTATGGGCAACTGGGCCACTTTTCCTCTGGACAGGTTTTGATAAATCTCCCCATATAGAATGTGTCGGCAGATAAGAACCATTTGGCCCATCTAGTCTGCCCAATATTCCGAATACTATCAATAGTCCCTGGCCCTATCTTATATGAAGGCCTTATACCTATCTCTATCTTATATGAAGGATAGCCTTATGCCTATCTCTATCTTATATGAAGGATAGCCTTATACCTATCTCTATCTTATATGAAGGATAGCCTTATACCTATCTCTATCTTATATGAAGGATAGCGTTATACCTATCTCTATCTTATATGAAGGCCTTATACCTATCTCTATCTTATATGAAGGATAACCTTATACTTATCTCTATCTTATATGAAGGATAGCCTTATACCTATCTCTATCTTATATGAAGGATAGCGTTATACCTATCTCTATCTTATATTAAGGCCTTATACCTATCTCTATCTTATATGAAGGATAACCTTATACCTATCTCTATCTTATATGAAGGATAGCCTTATACCTATCTCTATCTTATATGAAGGATAGCCTTATACCTATCTCTATCTTATATGAAGGTTCGCCTTATGCTTATCCCATTCATGCTCCCACTTCTGCAGGAAGGCTATTCCATTCATCCACTACTCTCTCAGTAAAGAAATACTCATGTTACTGCAAAAACCTTTGTCCCTTTTCTCCAATTGCGGGAATCTTTGGATTTTGCACTGTGGAGGATTGTGTTACTCTGCACTGTGGACAGATGAGCTGACTATTACTGTGCTCTGTAAATGTAAAAAATTAACAGTGCTACACCATTTAAAAAAAAATTGTGACAAAATAATTAAAGTGTACCACTCAGGAGCAATCTGTGATGATTTTTTTTTTAATTGTTGGGTTGTGGTCAACTGTAGGTGACATTTCACACATTGTGAGACAGTGATTTTTGGTCACAGGACACCTGTCATGACCAAATTCACAGTCTTACTTGGGGTTGTCTGAGAAAGAAGACATTTTATCCCCTATCGAAAGGATAGGGGATGAAATGTCTGATTGCGGGGTCCCTGCGAACTTCACTCTGTTCTGGATGACTGTTAATGTGGGGCAGTGGCTCATGATGTCACGGTCACTCCCCCTCAGTGCAAGTCTATGGGAGGGGGCATGATGGCCATCACGCTCCCTCCCATAGACTTACACTGAGGGGGTGTGGCCGTGACATCACGAGCCTCCGGCACTGCACCCAACGCTCTAAACAAAAGCCGATTGCAGCAGTGAGATCGCGGGGGATCCCCGCTATCAGACATCTTATCCCCTATCATTTGGATAGGGGATAAGATGTCTAGGGAAGGAGTACCCCTTTAATTCATAGTGTAACTAGGATAAAGAAGACTTGTATTCAGAACAGTCTGGACTGTGTCCTTACAGCCACTGTGTTGACAGGACTTCAGTGCAATATTGGAATGTTTATTCCGTACTTCACTTTTTTAATTCTTCACAATCAAAATGCTGCTTTAAGTGGGCAAGTTAAAAGCTTGTTAGCAGTAAAAATACCTGAAATATATATGATGCATTAAGCCTTTTGAAGTGGTTCTGAAGTACAATGTTCCAGAGTTAAATGGCATCTACTTTATACATCTACTGAAGGAGGCTTTTAGGATAAGTCACACAACGGGCTAGTGTTGGAGGACTATGTGAGAGGCTTTTAATTCACATTCTGAGCTCCTACAGCAAACTTGGGTCTCTATCACTTACTGATATTCAATTAAAAGCACATTTCAGTGAATCTCTATTACTTAATACTCCGGGCTTTAATGAAAGCAGAAAAAGGGAATCACTACACGTGTAAGGCAAGACGGAGCTCTATTTTGTTGCTCTCAGACTATATATTGATATTTTAACTTATGGCACATCATGAGTGTCACTTATAATTTTCTGAAATAATGAATCTTTACGTATTTGCATTGGAAAGCAATGTGTCATCAGTAAACTTTTTTTCATCGTCCTAAGTGTTTCTACTAAGAAGATGTTCTGAATGAATAGTTGTACATGTTATTATGTTGCCTGGCATGTACAAAATATTTCGATTTACTTTGATACAGTTAACAATTTAACATAAGATGATAACTAACAGGGAATAGACTGGTGGGAAAGATGCCAAGATGCTGGATGCTTAGGGCAAAAAAATTGTATTAGAGAAGGTATTTAGATGCCGACTGAAATTGAGATAACTGCATTGTAATTACTATGTAGAATAATGGGGCTTCAGCTGCTTAGGATCTGTTCACATTTGTGATTTGGGCTTTTCATCAAGCTTTCCAATACTGTAAACTTGTAGGACCCTATCATAGTCAATAAAGTCTCTTGGTGGTATTTTAATTGGTTCAGAACTGAAAGTGGTATTCCAGGCAAAGTCATCTTATCCCCTATCCAAAGGATGCTGCTGTGACCCTCCGTTAACTTCGTGCAGCACCGGCATTCTATGCGGGGCTGTTGCAGTCTCGGAAACCTCTGTGTTTCCGGGACTGGAGACGTGACATCACGCCACTCCCCTGCATGACATCAAACCATGCCCCCGCGTGACGTCACACCCCGCCCCCTCCATTCATGTCTATGGGAGAGGGCGTGATGACCATCACGCCCCCTCCCATAGACATGAATTGAGGGGGTGTGGCGTGACATCACAAGAGGGCATGGTGTGATGTCTCCAGTCCTGGAAACAAAGAGCTAGCTGCTCTTTGTTACACTTTTTTTGATGGAATAAACCCACCGTTTTTCACTTTATGGAGTACTGAACTGCTTTTTATTCTTATGGAAGTGGAGGAATCTATGGACTGATTTCTTTCACAGTGGCCTTCCCCCTGCTTTCTTCCTAATTTTTTCACTAAGAGTGCTGTAGTGCCTTTCTTTTTTGTCTATATATATATATATATATATATATATATCTATATATATATATACCGTATATATTCACCTTGAGGAAGCAGCACCAATCACTGGGTCCGGTTAAAGCGCAGGCTTTTTATTGCATCAGAGCAAAAACAAGTGCGACGTTTCGGCTAACAAGCCTTTTTCAAGCATAATACAAACATCAATAAGACATACTTATATGGGTAGCAAATACACATGATTGGTGGAAACACAAGTGCAAACAATGTGGCATTATCAGTTCAGACCACCTCCTGAATCTCATAGGTTTACATATGAGCCATGTGATTTAAGAACTGTCAAACAGTATAGTATAATAAAATATACAGTAAATACAATGTGTTGCATAACAATTGTCGAAAACACTGCATAAGGGGGACTCCACAATGCTGATCTGGCCTTCTGATGTTTCATAGTTTGCAGAGAATTCATATACTGTGTTCTATCGACGCTTCGTCTTCTGTTTGTAAACAGTGAAACTGCGGCTGCCCAAAGATTCTACCTGTCATCCTGCCGGCAGTTCCGCCTCCTCTCGTGTCAATATATTCGCATGCACGTGCGCTTGTTCACAGCGCAACCAGCGCCGCCATCCTGCAGTGAATACATGGCTCTAGCTGTCAGATCATACTGATCAATAACAGCGGGTCCATGTAGTGTATTTCACCCAGGACAATAAATAAAATTTGGACGTGAGGGACGTGGATGAGTATAACATATAGACAGAGCAATGTAATACATAGACGGTATTTAGGACTGTGGAATCCTCCATGCGTTTTCTTCTCCCTCTGGTTGTGAGATATAGTGTGAACAGTGCCTAAATTTTAAAATTTCAATCAACACCTCACATCTTTTGGTTATACAGCAGGTCATTTTACATATTCCTATAAGTAGAATAACAAAAATAATAGAAAAAAAGAAAGAAAGAAAAAAAGAAAAAAAAAAGAAAAAAGAGACAAGAAACAAAGATTAAATACAAGGGGAATGATTGCCTCTTCGAATGCCGCTTTACAGCAACCTTTTTTGTCCAAGGGCTCCCACGCAGAAGGAGACGTGGTGGGAGAAAACTTCATAAGGGGAGTCCATATCCGACAGAGAGTCAACCACAAACCTCCGAGAGGACGAGCGAACAATAGGAAAGGACGTTAGTGGTAAATATCAGCTCTATCACATTGACTGATCTAGAAACTAAAGTATTAGAAAAGGGCCTTTCATTTTCCCCAAATACTGATGTCAATTGGTTTTCTTTGCATATTGATCTTGAAACCTTTTTCGTAGATTACGGTTAAGGGGTTATTTTGCACAAAATATTAATGAGACAGATGTTGTAACTCCCACTCTCAAGCAGACAGACCTCATGTTGAAGGAGGTAGGCCTGTTTAATAAAAGTAATTTCCATCCCCTAAGGGAGCACAAGGGGATTGAAGGCTATATACAGACCGTCTCTACGCGAATTGATAAATAAAAAATGTTACCGAAGGATGTAGATAAATGGCATAATGTATCAAGGGAGGAGATGACTGCTATGAAAGGTTTGGAAAAAAAAACAACCTGATTGGGGGTGATGGACACCCCCAATATCTAGCGGAGATTAATAGGCAATTGGAGGATGGTAATGTATATACTAGAATAAGCACAGATCCCCTGGGCAGGATTCAGGAGATGATCGGGAATATTTTGTCCCAAGCCAGAGAGAATGACATAATAGATGAGGATTTATGTTGTTTCTTAAGTAAAGATCATCCACGTACACCTGTGTTCTACTGTTACGCCGAGCGCTCCGGGTCCCCGCTCCTCCCCGGAGCGCTCGCTTCACTCCCTCCGCTGCAGCGCTCCGGTCACGTCCTCTGACCCGGGGCGCTGCGATCCTGCTGCCAGCCGGGATGCGATTCGCGATGCGGGTAGCGCCCGCTCGCGATGCGCACCCCGGCTCCCCTACCTGACTCGCTCCCCGTCTGTTCTGTCCCGGCGCGCGCGGCCCCGCTCCCTAGGGCGCGCGCGCGCCGGGTCTCTGCGATTTAAAGGGCCACTGCGCCGCTGATTGGCGCAGTGGTTCCAATTAGGGTTTTCACCTGTGCACTTCCCTATATTACCTCACTTCCCTTGCACTCCCTTGCCGGATCTTGTTGCCTTAGTGCCAGTGAAAGCGTTCCTTGTGTGTTCCTTGCCTGTGTTTCCAGACCTTCTGCCGTTGCCCCTGACTACGATCCTTGCTGCCTGCCCCGACCTTCTGCTACGTCCGACCTTGCTTCTGCCTACTCCCTTGTACCGCGCCTATCTTCAGCAGCCAGAGAGGTGAGCCGTTGCTAGTGGATACGACCTGGTCACTACCGCCGCAGCAAGACCATCCCGCTTTGCGGCGGGCTCTGGTGAAAACCAGTAGTGGCTTAGAACCGGTCCACTAGCACGGTCCACGCCAATCCCTCTCTGGCACAGAGGGTCCACTACCTGCCAGCCGGCATCGTGACAGTAGATCCGGCCATGGATCCCGCTGAAGTTCCTCTGCCAGTTGTCGCTGACCTCACCACGGTGGTCGCCCAGCAGTCACAACAGATAGCGCAACAAGGCCAACAGCTGTCTCAACTGACCGTTATGCTACAACAGTTGCTACCACAGCTTCAGCAGTCATCTCCTCCGCCAGCTCCTGCACCTCCTCCGCAGCGAGTGGCCGCTCCTGGGATACGCTTATCCTTGCCGGATAAATTTGATGGGGACTCTAAGTTTTGCCGTGGCTTTCTTTCCCAATGTTCCCTGCATCTGGAGATGATGTCGGACCTGTTTCCCACTGAAAGGTCTAAGGTGGCTTTCGTAGTCAGTCTTCTGTCCGGAAAAGCCCTGTCATGGGCCACACCGCTCTGGGACCGCAATGACCCCGTCACTGCCTCTGTACACTCCTTCTTCTCGGAAATCCGAAGTGTCTTTGAGGAACCTGCCCGAGCCTCTTCTGCTGAGACTGCCCTGTTGAACCTGGTCCAGGGTAATTCTTCCGTTGGCGAGTATGCCGTACAATTCCGTACACTTGCTTCAGAATTGTCCTGGAATAATGAGGCCCTCTGCGCGACCTTCAAAAAAGGCCTATCCAGCAACATTAAAGATGTTCTGGCCGCACGAGAAATTCCTGCTAATCTACATGAACTTATTCACCTAGCCACTCGCATTGACATGCGTTTTTCTGAAAGGCGTCAGGAACTCCGCCAAGATATGGACTCTGTTCGCACGAGGCGTTTCGTCTCCTCGGCTCCTCTCTCCTCTGGTCCCCTGCAATCTGTTCCTGTGCCTCCCGCCGTGGAGGCTATGCAGGTCGACCGGTCTCGCCTGACACCTCAAGAGAGGACACGACGCCGTATGGAGAACCTCTGCCTGTACTGTGCTAGTACCGAACACTTCCTGAGGGATTGTCCTATCCGTCCTCCCCGCCTGGAAAGACGTACGCTGACTCCGCACAAAGGTGAGACAGTCCTTGATGTCTACTCTGCTTCTCCACGTCTTACTGTGCCTGTGCGGATGTCTGCCTCTGCCTTCTCCTTCTCTACAGTGGCCTTCTTGGACTCTGGATCTGCAGGAAATTTTATTTTGGCCTCTCTCGTCAACAGGTTCAACATCCCAGTGACCAGTCTCGCCAGACCCCTCTACATCAATTGTGTAAATAATGAAAGATTGGACTGTACCATACGTTTCCGCACGGAGCCCCTTCTTATGAGCATCGGATCTCATCATGAGAGGATTGAACTTTTGGTCCTCCCCAATTGCACCTCGGAGATTCTCCTTGGACTTCCCTGGCTTCAACTTCATTCCCCAACCCTGGATTGGTCCACTGGGGAGATCAAGAGTTGGGGGTCCTCTTGTTCCAAGAACTGTCTAAAACCGGTTCCCAGTAACCCTTGCCGTAACTCTGTGGTTCCTCCAGTAACCGGTCTCCCTAAGGCCTATATGGACTTCGCGGATGTTTTCTGCAAAAAACAAGCTGAGACTCTACCTCCTCACAGGCCTTATGATTGCCCTATCGACCTCCTCCCGGGTACTACTCCACCCCGGGGCAGAATTTATCCTCTCTCTGCCCCAGAGACTCTTGCCATGTCCGAATACGTTTAGGAGAATCTAAAAAAGGGCTTTATCCGTAAATCCTCCTCTCCTGCCGGAGCCGGATTTTTCTTTGTGTCCAAAAAAGATGGCTCCCTACGTCCTTGCATTGACTACCGCGGTCTTAATAAAATCACGGTTAAGAACCGCTACCCCTTACCCCTCATCTCTGAACTCTTTGATCGCCTCCAAGGTGCCCACATCTTCACTAAATTGGACTTAAGAGGCGCCTATAACCTCATCCGCATCAGAGAGGGGGACGAGTGGAAAACGGCATTTAACACCAGAGATGGACACTTTGAGTATCTGGTCATGCCCTTTGGACTGTGCAATGCCCCTGCCGTCTTCCAAGACTTTGTCAATGAAATTTTTCGTGATCTGTTATACTCCTGTGTTGTGGTATATCTGGACGATATCCTAATTTTTTCTGCCAATCTAGAAGAACACCGCCAGCATGTCCGTATGGTTCTTCAGAGACTTCGTGACAACCAACTCTATGCCAAAATTGAGAAATGTCTGTTTGAATGCCAATCTCTTCCTTTTCTAGGATATTTGGTCTCTGGCCAGGGACTACAGATGGATCCAGACAAACTCTCTGCCGTTTTAAATTGGCCACGCCCCTCCGGACTCCGTGCTATCCAACGCTTTTTGGGGTTCGCCAATTATTACAGGCAATTTATTCCACATTTTTCTACCATTGTGGCTCCTATCGTGGCTTTAACCAAGAAAAATGCTGATCCCAAGTCCTGGCCTCCTCAAGCAGAAGACTCCTTTAAACGACTCAAGTCTGCCTTTTCTTCGGCTCCCGTGCTCTCCAGACCTGACCCTTCCAAACCCTTCCTATTGGAGGTTGATGCCTCCTCAGTAGGAGCTGGAGCTGTTCTTCTACAAAAAAATCCTTCCGGGCATGCTGTCACTTGTGGTTTTTTCTCTAGAACCTTCTCTCCAGCGGAGAGGAACTACTCCATCGGGGATCGAGAGCTTCTAGCCATTAAATTAGCACTTGAGGAATGGAGGCATCTGCTGGAGGGATCAAGATTTCCTGTTATTATCTACACCGACCACAAGAACCTCTCCTACCTCCAGTCGGCCCAACGGCTGAATCCTCGCCAGGCCCGGTGGTCTCTGTTCTTTGCCCGATTTAATTTTGAGATTCACTTTCGTCCTGCCGATAAGAACATTAGGGCCGATGCTCTCTCTCGTTCCTCGGATGCCTCAGAAGTTGATCTCCCTCCGCAACACATCATTCCACCTGACTGCCTGATCTCCACTTCTCCTGCCTCCATCAGGCAGACTCCTCCAGGAAAGACCTTTGTTTCTCCACGCCAACGCCTCGGAATCCTCAAATGGGGTCACTCCTCCCATCTCGCAGGTCATGCGGGCATCAAGAAATCTGTGCAACTCATCTCCCGCTTCTATTGGTGGCCGACTCTGGAGACGGATGTTGGGGACTTTGTGCGAGCCTGCACTATCTGTGCCCGGGATAAGACTCCTCGCCAGAAGCCCGCTGGTTTTCTTCATCCTCTGCCTGTCCCCGAACAGCCTTGGTCTCTGATTGGTATGGATTTTATTACTGATTTACCCCCTTCCCGTGGCAACACCGTTATTTGGGTGGTCGTTGATCGATTCTCCAAAATGGCACATTTCATCCCTCTTCCTGGTCTTCCTTCTGCGCCTCAGTTGGCTAAACAATTTTTTGTACACATTTTTCGTCTTCACGGGTTGCCTACGCAGATTGTCTCGGATAGAGGGGTCCAATTCGTGTCTAAATTCTGGAGGGCTCTCTGTAAACAACTCAAGATTAAATTAAATTTTTCCTCTGCATATCATCCCCAGTCCAATGGACAAGTAGAAAGAATTAACCAGATCCTGGGTGATTATTTGCGACATTTTGTTTCCTCCCGCCAGGATGACTGGGCAGATCTCCTTCCATGGGCCGAATTTTCGTATAACTTCAGGGTCTCTGAATCTTCCTCCAAATCCCCATTTTTCGTGGTGTACGGCCGTCACCCTCTTCCCCCCCTCCCTACCCCCTTGCCCTCTGGTCTGCCCGCTGTGGATAAAATTTCTCGTGACCTTTCCATTATATGGAGAGAGACCCAAAATTCTCTCTTACAGGCTTCTTCACGCATGAAGAGGTTCGCGGATAAGAAAAGAAGAGCTCCCCCCGTTTTTTCCCCTGGAGACAAGGTATGGCTCTCCGCTAAATATGTCCGCTTCCGTGTCCCTAGCTACAAGTTGGGACCACGCTATCTTGGTCCTTTCAAAATTTTGTGTCAAATTAATCCTGTCTCTTATAAACTTCTTCTTCCTCCTTCTCTTCGTATCCCTAATGCCTTTCACGTCTCTCTTCTCAAACCACTCATCCTCAACCGTTTTTCTCCCAAATCTGTTCCTCCCACTCCTGTTTCCGGCTCCTCGGACGTCTTCTCGGTCAAGGAAATTTTGGCTGCCAAAAAGGTCAGAGGGAAAAATTTTTTTTTAGTAGACTGGGAGGGTTGTGGTCCTGAAGAGAGATCCTGGGAACCTGAGGACAACATCCTTGACAAAAGTCTGCTCCTCAGGTTCTCAGGCTCCAAGAAGAGGGGGAGACCCAAGGGGGGGGGTACTGTTACGCCGAGCGCTCCGGGTCCCCGCTCCTCCCCGGAGCGCTCGCTTCACTCCCTCCGCTGCAGCGCTCCGGTCACGTCCTCTGACCCGGGGCGCTGCGATCCTGCTGCCAGCCGGGATGCGATTCGCGATGCGGGTAGCGCCCGCTCGCGATGCGCACCCCGGCTCCCCTACCTGACTCGCTCCCCGTCTGTTCTGTCCCGGCGCGCGCGGCCCCGCTCCCTAGGGCGCGCGCGCGCCGGGTCTCTGCGATTTAAAGGGCCACTGCGCCGCTGATTGGCGCAGTGGTTCCAATTAGGGTTTTCACCTGTGCACTTCCCTATATTACCTCACTTCCCTTGCACTCCCTTGCCGGATCTTGTTGCCTTAGTGCCAGTGAAAGCGTTCCTTGTGTGTTCCTTGCCTGTGTTTCCAGACCTTCTGCCGTTGCCCCTGACTACGATCCTTGCTGCCTGCCCCGACCTTCTGCTACGTCCGACCTTGCTTCTGCCTACTCCCTTGTACCGCGCCTATCTTCAGCAGCCAGAGAGGTGAGCCGTTGCTAGTGGATACGACCTGGTCACTACCGCCGCAGCAAGACCATCCCGCTTTGCGGCGGGCTCTGGTGAAAACCAGTAGTGGCTTAGAACCGGTCCACTAGCACGGTCCACGCCAATCCCTCTCTGGCACAGAGGGTCCACTACCTGCCAGCCGGCATCGTGACATCTACCCACTGCCAAAGATTCATAAGAATCTGTGGAGTCCCCCCGGAAGACCTATTGTCTCCGTGTGGGACTCCGTATTTCCTCCCATAGCTGTGTACATGGATAAAATACTGTGTCATTTTGCCATCAATGCGCATTTCAACATGCAATGGCCTCATATATATATATATATATATATATATATATATATTTATATATATATATATATATTTATATATATATATATATATATATATATATATATATATATATATGTCCATATTACTTTTTATTGTAACCCTAGTCCATATTACTTTTTTTATTGTAACCCTATTATTTAGATGACTCATATTTTAGTATTTCTTTATTAAATATAGAAAATACACCCTGACAATACTTTGGGGAAGATAAATGAAACTGAATGTATAATGAATCTGGTGCAATTTGCATTAAAAAAAAACTAGGTTCACACTGCCTTTTGTGTTTCTATTTCAGTACATTTAATGTTGCCTTACACAGAACCATAGTTGAATACACTATTGTATACAACAAAAAAGTGCATGTTGAAATGCTATTTTTTTTTTATTCAACTCTATGTCAAATCAAACAGCAACGTCCATTTTTAGCATCTTCATTGGAAAAGAGCATGACTTGAATGCACAGCCATGTGTTCAAAATGCACCAAATTTCAGTCCCTCTTTTATGGTGTAAAAGGAAGCCAACTAATTTATGGTGTAAAATTTGACTAGGCAGTCTACTACACTGAGATAAATCTGGTTCATTTTTAAACTATCTAGAATAAGGTTACGTTATAAATTAGACAGCTTTTATTTATCTCCTCCAATGTGTTTATTGTTTAAATGGCTTTGTGTCATATTTCTTGGAGATCAGTAGAAGCAGCAATTGTTTGAAATCTCCTTCACTAGTTTTTATTGAATTACAGTCCAGTTATTTGGTATCATAGTCCTTGGTATCCAGAGGTATCATCACCGATTCCTGGTGTCCAGTGGTATCATCCCCAGTTCCTGGTGTCCAGTGGTATCATCACCAGGCCTTGTGTCCAGTGGCGTCATCACCAGTTCCTGGTGTCCAGTGGTATTATCACCAGGTCTTGGTGTCCAGTGGTATCATCACCAGTTCCTGGTGTCCAGTGGTATCATCACCAGGTCTTGGTGTCCAGTGGTATCATCACCAGGTCTTGGTGTCCAGTGGTATCATCACCAGGTCTTGTGTCCAGGGGTATCTTCACCAGGTCTTGGTGTCCAGTGGCGCCATCACTAGTTGTTGGGGTCTTGTTGTTTTATTTTCAGCCTCTGGGGCTGGTGGTTTTGTCTACAATCCTTGGGATCTAGTAGTCTTTTCTCCAGTCTATAGGGTCTAGTGGTCTTATCTTCAGTCCCTGTGGTCTAGTGTTTTTGTCTTCAGGCCCAGGTCTAGTAATTTAATGTTCAGTCTTATGTCTTCAATTGTTTGATGCCACAGTCTATGTTTCTCTCTATTATGGGGATGATCAGTAGTTTGCTATTTTAAGACAGTTCCAAGTTCATTTTAAGACAGTTCCAAGTTCCTAGTGAAATGTTTTACTTGCCTCCCCCTGAGAAAGTACCTGCACCCAAAATTTTTACCCTAGCACACATAGGCAAGGGCATCACATGATATTTTACGTAGTGAAGTCAATCAAGCAGTGGGAAGTTAAGATTTGCAGGAAGACATTATGAGTTATCACTAATGCCAATAGGGAACCATAAAGCTATTACTAAAATATTGCAGTACACTGTATGACAAGAAGTATAAGAATTAATATCAAAGATGAAGCTAAGTTTCACCCAAAAAATATTAAATGGGTTGCCTATCTTCATTAACTCTGTCCATATGCCCTACTGTACCTTTAAGTTTGGAGAAACTAGATCAACAGTGATTAACTGAACATGAGATTAGCTTTATTGTAAGACATTGTTGTCTAAATGGGGCATACTCTTAAACAAACTCCTTACCAATGGGTGTCCAGAACCCATCTGCAGCCCATGGCCATCTGTGAACCGCTATGTTGAGATTACTTGAGATGATAGATGTATCATATAGTTTTGCTATGTTTCTTTTTATCCAAAAATAATGGGTTAAAATATAGTGGTTGTACCTGACTTGGTACAATATTGAAAAAAAAAATATTTCTAATAGTTGACTGTGAAAATGGCAACTGAGAACCAGATGCACAGCAAGAGATACCATACATGTTTCATATTAACTTCAGAAATTAGTGAAATAAGAAATTAGTTGAGGAAATGTTTAAAAAAAAAAAAAAGATAAAAAAAAACGCAAGATATCAGGTTCTTTTCCAGGCTTCTTTAAACAGAATGTCTAATTATGGAAAATTATTTTAAACAGATTTGTCTTTTATATATGTTTAGAGTTTTTCTATGCGCTGCAATTAGAGATATCATCACCAAATTATATATAAGAAGAGCAATTTATTACTGACGCACACAAACACAATCCTAGGTTTTATCTCATGACAACAGATCTCTGTACTGTCTATTCATATATTTGTACATTGTGATCAGATCGCCCCTAAAATGTATTTTCTTCAAACTAAATAGAACCAAGCATGATAATCTCTCATACCATCAATTATCTTTGTCACCCTCCTCTGCACCCTCTCAAGTTCTACTATGTCCTTCTTATATAGAGTTGCCCAATATTGGACACAATACTCCATATGTGGTCTAACTAATGATTTATACAGAGGAAAAACTGTCCCTGTCCCAAGCCTCTCTCCCTCTTTTGATACATTCCATGTCTTTGATAGCCTTGGCAGCAGCTACCTGGCACTGATAATTAAAATAGAGTTTACTGTAGTAGTTTTTGTAGTAGTTTTACCTAATGTATTATTATTCAGCACATAATTGTACATTTAGTTTTTATGGCCAAAGAGCATAACCTTACATTTTACCCCACATTAAACCTCATTTGCCATATCTGTGCCCAAGCCTCCAGCTTCCCCAGATCCCTCTGTAATATAATTGTAACTAACTCACCTGTCCAGGCTCCATCATTGTCTTCTACTTCGCTGAAGCTTGGCGGCATCTCAGGTAGCTGTGTCAACGGCTTTAGGAGTCATAGGCCCAGATATATCAAACTATGTGAGAGAAAATGTGGAGTGATTTTTCCACAGCAACCAATCACAGCTCAGCTAAAAAAAACTCTGGTAAAGTGAAAGCTGAGCTCTGATTGGTTGCTGTGGGAAAATCATTCCACTTTTTCTCTCACACAGTTTGATAAATCTGGGCCATTGAGTAATTTGTCATGCTCTGACATGCCCTCTTAAGCCAAATGGATGTGTTGCTGGCCGGGCCAATCAGCAATGGTGGGTGGGATATTTAAATCCCTCCAGTATGTCCTAGCCCTGCTCGTGATTGTAGTTCTCCTGTCTCAGTAGTGTTTGTACTCCTGTTACTTTTGCTGATTTGATTGTGTTTCTGTGGGCCTTCTTCCTTGCTACTCACCTGTCTGCCATCCTAGTACCATGTTTTCTATCTGGTCTGACATTTTGCCTGCCCCTTGACCATATTTCTGTCTTGCTGATTTTGTACTTTACTGCTGTATTGGTTTGACCCATTGCTTGTTTACTGACATTGCCTTATGTGTTTGTACCTTTGCTCCATCCTTTCCTTGAGTCTGGTCTGCCTGACTATGGTTTATTTGCTGTTTGTCAGTTTGTTGTATACATGTTTTGTGTTCCCTGGTCTGTTCCTTTGTTAACCCTTTATATCCTGACCTGTTCACTGACCTCTGTACTGTGTTGATGTTTCTTCAACATAGCTATGCCCTGCACCTTAGTAGCGTAAGGACCATCATTGTGACCCTAATAAGAAGGTGGGCACCCCTAAAGGCAGGGACAGAGGGTGTGAGTCAGCTCAGGGCTGCATGTTTCCCTGCCCAACATGACAATTATGTTTTTCTCCTCTTTAGTGATTATCTTACCCAGTTTAGTGTCATCTGCAAATATTGAAATTCTACTCAGTAATCCCTCTACAAGGTCATTAATAAACATATTAAAAAGAAATGAACCCAGTACTCACCTCTGTGGTACCCCACTTGTAACTGTGACCCAACCAGAGTAAGTTCCCTTGACACCCACCCTCTGCTTTCTATCATTGAGCCAGTTACTAACCTATTTATATAAATCCCCCCCCCCCTTGTCCCAGCATCCTCATTTCATGAAGTAAACTTTAGTTTGGCATAGTATCAAATGCCTTTGAAAATTCAGATACACAACAGCCACAACTTTACCCAGGTTCTGTCTATAATTGACTTCCTCATCGAAGCTGATTAGATAAATTGAACAAGACCAATCCTGCATAAACCATGTTAGAAGGTTATTTTTCTTTTGGTGCTTTATTGCATAGGCATGAGTAGCTTCCATTGGTTACTGAGGGGCAAAAAAGGGCAAGGACAAGAACAATTGAATTGTAAATGCATTAGTTGATCCAGTCGGACTGCCACAATGGCTTCAGATTTTTTTTCCCCAGTCACGGCATATTGGCATGTGCCTTCTGGTGTTTTATATTTTCGCCTTCCTTTAAATCAATAGTGCTAAAATAAGTTCTAAAACCTTTCCCCCTTACATCCATATTCCTTCTCTCACTCTATTGAACTTGATGAATATGACTTTTACCAACCATATTGACTATGTAAATTATGGATCATAATCAAAGAACCATAGAGAAAACTAATAGAAAACAAGCATAGAAAAAGCAGCAGATCATACATTTTACTAGAAAATATTCATTAAGTAAATTTTCATCAATATGCACGGTGTACAGGTCATTTAGAAAAATGTAAAAGGGTTGTCCAAGGACATAACACTTTTTCAAATATGGCTGGGGGTGTAAAAATATAAAACTAATGATACTTACCTCTCCTGATCCCCACCACAATTTCTAGTATAAATTAATCTGTTTCATCTGTCATCGCTTCATCCTGCTTATAAGACGAGCTGTCTTTGCAGGAACTGCCCACTTAGCCAATCACTGGTTGCAACAACGTTCCACCTCAGTCAATCATTGGCAAGAAGGCAGTTAATACTGAAACAGCTTGTATTAGAAGTACAAAGAAGCGGTGACAGGGAGGGACCAGATAACATGGAGCATTGGGAGTATGACTTATCGGTAGCCAGACTTATCAGTAGCCAGACACTCAACGCTAATGATGAGGAACAAAAATCCCACCCTCCCCGTCATAAACCCTTTAAAGTATCAAGTCACAGGGAGTTGAGGGTGCTCATCAGGACCCTGTGACTTGATCGTGGAGGTCCAATGAGCTGAAATGTTGGTGGAGGATCCCCATACCTGCCTCTGGCCTTCGGATTGATGCTCTGATGATATGTTTCAGTATCTGTCTTTCCATTGGTCAGACTTTCCTTTCTAAGGTTGCTTTGTTAGCTCTTGTAACATCTTCTGGGTGGCCGCATCTCTATTCCCTTTTTCATATATTCTGTTTCTTTTTTTGTCCTCACAGTCTGCAGCCTTGGAGCAAAGAATGTGACCTCATGTTCTAACATACTGTAACACTGAATTCATGTCAAGGCAATTTTGCACAAAAGGTTCTTTGTCTGCAAGTAAAGGTAGTTATGATTACCCTAGATTTATGTAAAGAAAAAGAAAACCCTTCTGTTTTCTGAAGGTATTACTGTGTGAGAACAGGACTCACCAAAGCAAATTCTAGAGAAAAGTAGAAAAAGTGGAGCCAGGCATGCATTTTTTTATGTCCCTTATACGAATTCAAACAAGTGTCTTTACATCCCTGAGCCAAGCTCCAGATATGAACAGACAGCTCTGTCACCCTTAATCCCCTTTCATGCTTATCGAGGGAAAGTACAGCGTGTTTGTTTTCTTTCTGGTGTCTGGAGCTGCCAGACTTCTGAGTATCTGCAAGTTCTATACTGTAGCCACACAAACAATATAAAGTCAAGCGCCTTTGTGACAATTGTCAACTGGAAAACTAGTTGCGTGAAGAGGCGATGGCGAGATCACATCCTCTGGTAACTGATCATCACAACAATTCTGAAAGCAAAATTTATTTCAATACAATCTTCGTTCAAAGATGTAACACAGTCTTATTAGCATTAGCAGAATTGTAGCTTGGAGCTCTATGGCCCAATGCTTAGTCTGTATTAGGAGCCCCACATCAGGACCGGAGGGATTTCAGATAAGCTCCCCTACTTACCACCAACCACACCATATTTAATTATTCCTACACCCCCCTCCAAAAATAAACAAACACACGTATGGTGTAAAATGGGACATGCGGCTCATTTATTTAACACCAATAAATAAGATTTTAAATAACCTTATAAACTCTGCTCTTACCCATGGCCTCAACCACCTAACCCAAAGGCACCACGTAACCTCGTGCATGTTCCCATTTTAACAGTAGCATAAACAGCTATCTATAAAACTAGCACCTACAAGGACTCTGCCACTCACCCCAAGTCCACGAAACCAAACCCTTTCTAATAAACAAGGGAGGGCAGGCAGGACCTTCTTCAAGAGATTGCTTATGCATCTAGTAAGTCCCCCCCCATACCCATCTTTTATATATGCACCCCCCCCCCCTTAGATAGACCCTCACCTGACCCTACTAAGAACCATTGTAGCCAGCCACCCTCTCTTTAATGGCCGGCAACCTAATTCTAGCTTCCTACCCTCATGTTACTTCTAAAACATTACCCAGCAAGAGGGGGGACCACAAAAAGCACCGTCAAGGCACCACTGAGCTGTGGGTTCCCCACTGCTCCCATTATATACTATGTACTGTACTTTATAATGCTCTTATATGTGGCAGAGCCGTCCTTTGGATTTCTCATGACAAGGGGAAATATGTGATTCCAACCTTTATTGCTAACCTCACCAAGTTCTAGCGGTGTGTCTGCCATGACTGGTTGCTAGGTCATCTAGATGCCCTGCTCCCCACTCCAGTGACAACCTCTTTTCTCTGCCGGTCTTCTGCTAGATCTGACTGTAGGCCACCCTGGCAGTTCAGTCATCACTCAGCTAAGGCAACTAATATTTGATTTAATGGTGGCTATTATAAACAATCTTCTAGATCCCAAGGACCAATTGTAACCGTCAGAAACGGAAACCACAATTCTCATAAAGATGTCCAGTGGAAATAAACATATTCTCTTAGAGTCCCAGCAGTCAGACCCCCGCAATCTTCTGTATGGGGCTCCATCTCGGCCATGGCTCAGCTTCTGTGTGATGTTTCGAACACAGCAGGTTTGCTGATCCAAACACACCCCGTCCCTTCACCATTTTGGAAGAGGGACACAGAAAAAATGGGAAACGTTTATTAACACTGGAAATCTCATTTAATGCTTATAGTCAATTTGAGTTTTGGGACCCCAGAGCAAAGTTTGCCACAATTTTGCTGCTCACATATGTTTATAAGAAAATACCTGGTGTTTGTCTTCTCTTTACTCTCTTTCCATGACCCTTGGACCAGCTCCCAGAGGGTAGGCTTGCAAAGGTTCTTACCAACTATCCACAAGTAGATGGAATCAACTAGGGCTCCTTCTCTCCAATGGCCCCAGAGCAGCCACATGGTCTATTATAAGTAATGCATGCCCTTTATCATCTACCCCATAAAACTGAAATCTGCATAGAAATTGCATAAGTGGAAAGCAGCTGATTTATCCACCACTAGGGGGAGATTAAAAGTACAATGCGTTGGGTTATATTTCAATTACTGCAAAGACAAATCTTCACTGTGAAGTTTTATTATAGATGCAAATGAAGGACAACATGGGACACGTTCTTGTTATCTAATGACAGGTTCAATTTCACCACCGAAATGAAATATAGATTTAATAAGCTGAGACATTTTTAATGTAAAGGAACCTTGTGCTCTTTGAAGGCTTTGAACCTGATCTGGTGTGCGAGGCATTTAAACCCCCATCCATTAATAAGTAATCCCTCCAGCTAGTTGTGAATGTGTATTATTTCCAACAAGATTAAAACAAGTGTACATTTCTATTCCCCAGAAAATTATTCTCGATTATTAATGTGCTCCTATTGTTCCTCATTGTTTGCGTTCAAAGTAAAATGTAACCTGTATAAAATATTCATGGCCATTGGTTAAAGAGATTATTAAGAATATCAATACATTTATGTGAGCATAGCGGCTCTGCTGGCTAATACATGTGTGAAAAGGAAAATAACAATAGTATAACAGTAATTGTGTATTAGGGAACTACATTATAGATGTCTTCTTAAAGGGGTATTCCAGGTTTATACATCTTATCCCCTTTCCATAGGATAGGGAACAAGATGTATGATCGCAGGGATTCCGCTGCTGGGGACCCCCATGATCTTGATACAGCACCTGGCATTCTTTGCTGGGCACTGCCTTCAAGACGGGGACGTGACGTCACAGGCACGCCCCCTAATGATGTCACACAATGCCCCTCCATTCATGCCAGGCATTTTGTCTCGGGGGTAAACTCCATTCTCAGCCCTTTGGCAACCTATATAGATGGTCATTTACAAAAAATAGTGACTGCCCTTACCAACTGTTTGAGGGACACCAATCAATTTCTAGACTGTATCACTGGTATAACTGATTTACAGGATGTCCTGCTCTGTACCCTCGATATCATGAGTCTTTACACCAATATTCCCACCCAGGAGGGGATACTGGCTATTACACTTGATAATGGATAGTAGTTTGTCCAATGCAAAAATCACATTTTTGATTGAATGGCTAGAGATTGTTTTGCTCAAGAACTATTTCAGATTTGGTGAGGAGTTTTTTCTCCAGGAACAGGGGACCTCGATGGGGTCTCCTGTCACACCAAGTCTGGCAAATATATTTATGTGCAAATTTGAAAGCCAGTTCATTGCTGGACATGAATTGAGTGCCAAGCTGAGGCTGTGGGTCCGCTATGTGGACGATGAGTTCATCCTCTGGGCGGGTTCACAGTCTCAGCTACAGACTTATGTAGAATATCTAAACAGTTGTCACCCCCTTATTGAATTTTCATCAGAAGTGAGTGAAAAGGAGATTAGTTACTTGGATGTAAAAGTGATTAAAAATAGAGAAGGTGGACTAGATACCACACTGTATGTGAAAGACAGCAATCGTAACAATCTACTACATCGTAAAAGTGGACATGCCCCACAAGTATTCAAAGGAATACCGAAGGGTCAACTTATAAGAACTAAATGGATCTGTAGTGATGAAACAGAATTCCAGAAAAATAAAGAGATCATGATTAAAAAGTTTGTACAGAGGGGTTATGATGAAAAGGAAATGGAAGAGATAGCCAGGGAAGTAGAAAAAATACCTAGAGAAGACCTTAGGAAGAATAAAAAGAAAAATCAGAAAAAAGACAAAGAGTTAACATTTTTTCAGTATATGACTGTCATTCAAAATTGATAAAACAAACTATCTATAAGTACTGGGGACTTCTAACAGCAGACGATAAGATTGCACGTCTGTTTAGAAATCGTCCGAGATTTATCTATCAAAAAAATAAGTCCCTGGTTAACCATTTGATAAGAGCTGACCTTAAAAAGAAACAGGTCAGTAAACAGACTTTTCTGAAAGCAAAGCAAGCAGCAACATTTGCATGTTTATCATGCCAGAATTGCAATGCAATCATCAAAGGAGATGTAGTAGTGTACCCCAAAAAGGGGACTAAAATCCCTACTAAGGGGTGGCATTCGTGCAATAGCACCCAACTGATTTATTTTCTTAAATGCCCTTGTGGTATGGGCTATGTTGGCCAGACCACAAGGAGCATTAAACAGAGAATCAACGAGCATAAAAGCGCTATTAGATCTTATCAAAAAGAACAGGACAGTGTGAACAGGAACGAAGGTGATGCGGTAATTAAAGAAAAAATTGAAACCAGTGTAGCAAGGCATTTTGCTGAACATAGACACCATGTAAATGAGCTTAGATGGCAGATACTGGAGAACATGGAGGGAGAAAATAAAGAACAAATAAAAATGAACCTATTGAGAAATGAGGTACGCTGGATACAGAAACTGGGCACTTTAAAACCAGACGGAATTAATGAGATCTGCAACTTCAATGTGTTTTTATAATTTAGTGTATACTGGATCTTTGTAATTTTATATGTTTTTAACCCTTTCAATTCCCTTTTGATACTTTTTGTAATTTTTGTACTCTCATTGTAGAACTGAGATCTCGCGAGAACCATAGATGTATTTAGTATGGTGATGGGCGTTACTCACATGATGTTTGACAAAGGTGTTACCTTCGAAACGTTGAATTCATTTACACACCCTTGGGTGTAGGAGATGGCCTTACGCATGGATACAGGTCATACCAAGATTGAGAACCTGGCGAGCTAATGAAATCTCCGGCTGGACACTGCTGAAATTTTATTGTGCACTTGGATGAATTTCATTTTTTCCTGTGAGATGTATTAATCTCTTGAATATATGTAAAACAAGTTACTGAACAGCTATAATTGCGTGTGTTGCCACTTTCTTTTGTTGGGCTCGCCAGGCATTTTCGGCATACACTTTTCTTGCCTCTGACTCCGAATCTGTCAGTGAGGACGAGGAAGATCCTACATTCCTGTGTTCTTCCTTGTCCTCCTCATCATCTAGTACTGATGAAAAGTCCCCTGTATGGTGGCATAGACGCCGCCAGGCGAGGCCACGCACCCCCCATGATAGTGGCCCAGTGGCTGGCACTGGTACAAGGGACAATGCCACTCGTACTAGGAGTCTGACCCCCCCACACAAGTGTACCAGAGCCCCCTTCCGGTGAACCTGTCTGGAGACCCCCAGAGGCTTATCAGTCACGGATTCCGGAGTTTGTTGGAGACTCTGGAATCTGGATTGACAATTCTGGATTCACTGAAATTGACTATTTCAGTAATTTTTTCAGTGACAGTTTTGTCAATCTGATGGTGGAGGAGACGAATCTGTACACCCAGCAGTTCATCGCCCATCACCCTGATTCTTTTTTGGCCAGGTCCAATGAATGGTACGCCATTGATGCAGCCGAAATGAGGACATTTTGGGGCCTCTTGCTGCATATGGACCTGGTCAAAAAGCCAAGTGTCAGACAGTACTGGAGCGGGGACATCCTATACAAGACCCCGCTTTACAGTATGGTCATGACACGGAAGCATTTCAAGGCCATTCGGAAATGCCTCCATTATGCAAATAATGCAGCATGTCCACCCCAAAGTGATCCAGCCTATCACTAGCTTTACGAAGTGAGGCCAGTCATCGATCACTTTGGGGCCAAATTTTTGGAGGCCTACATACCGCTCAGGGAGCTCTGGGTAGATGAGTCTCTCAGTTTTAAGGGGAGACTCATCTTCCGCCAGTATATTCCCTCTAAGCGGGCACGCTATGGCGGGAAGCTCTGTAAAATTTGTGAGAGTACCTCAGGGTACACTTACAAGTTTAGAGTATATGAGGGACGAGATTGCCGTTTTGAACCCCCAAATTGTTCCCCCACTCTGGGTGTTAGCAGTAAAATCGTTTGGGACCTTGTGCACTCAGTGCTGGATAAGGGTTACCATGTGTATGTGGACAACCTTTATACCAGCATCCCTCTGTTCACATCCCTTGCCGCCAGATCCACGTCCGCTTGTGGGACTGTGCGGAAGAACCAGAGAGGTCTCCCTATAAATTTGATCCAGACACCTATTCCCAAGAGTCACGTGCCCTTGCCCATGAAAACCTGTTGCTGGTCAGGTATAAGGATAAGAGGGGTGTCCTTATGTTGACCACAATTCATGGTAACGGCAGCTCACCCGTCCCTGTGCGAGGTACCACAATACCGGTCCTCAAGCCTGATTGTATTCTGCACTACAATTAGTATTTGGGGGGAGTTGATCTTTCTGATCAAGTCCTCAAGCCATACATGGCCATATGGAAAACACAGGTATGGTACAAAAAAGTTGCAGTCTACATGGAACAGCTTGCAGGTTTTACTGTCCCAGTACGCTGGCAACACAGGGACATTCCTTCAGTTCCAAGAAGAAGTCCTAAAGGTCCTGATCTTTGGCGACCGGGAAAGAGCAGGCCGGACTTCCCAAGGAACTGAAGTTACAGGTGCCAGGATCGTCACAGGCCAACACTTTCCAGGTGAGGTCCCTCACACTGGAAAGAAGGGACAATCCCAGAACTAATGCAGAGCGTGTTACAAGAGGGGGATTCGGAAGGACACCACCACTCAATGGGACACTTGCCCCAATCATTCGGGCCTCTGCATTAAGGATTGCTTCAGGGAGTATCACACTTCCATGGAGTACTAAATTTTCCCTCTTCATTTTAATTTTCCATAATTTCACCCCAATGCACCAAGTCCAGAGTACATTGCAAAGTTCAGCCCCATAAAACCACTAAATTGCCCCAAAAACTCTTTTATAAAAAATAAAAAAAAAAACTGATAAGACCTCTGGGGTATTTTTTTTTCCAAAAATGGGTCATGGGTCACTGAGTCACTATAATCGGGGACTTTTTATGCTGCCTCAAATGTGCAGCACTCTCTCTCAATCTGAGCGGGGTGCGCATTTGAGGCAACAGATTGTGGGATGGCCACACACATCACATTCCCAGAATGAGGATTCAGAGCATAGGATTTGGGGTGGGCATATTTTTTAGTTTTGGTTATGCTCTGGGTCATCATTCTGGGAACATAATCTTTATTATGATTTTATGTCCCACTGTACACCACTTTAGTTGCTAAGTGTACCCCAGTTATTTACCCCATGTAATACCACTGTTCTGGCTATATAGGCAGCAATGCAGATGCTCAAGGACCCTGACTGCGCTCCTGCACCTCAGAGGACAGTGTGCACCCTCAGAGCTCCAAAGTCCAGACATGATTGATGTCCTTACTCCAAAGAAATTCAGTGACATTTTCTCCTGTTACCACATTGGGGTAACCCCAGCATTTTAGTGTAAAAAAGTTTTTTTTCCTTTTCACATAGCACTTAATGAACATTTATCAAACACCTGTGGGGTGTTAGGGCTCACTGTACCCCTTGTTACGTTCCTTGAGGGGTGTAGTTTCCAAAATAGTATGCCATGTGCTTTTTTGTTGCTGTTCTGGCACCATAGGGGCTTCCTAAATGTGACATGCCCCCCCCCCCCCCCCATTTCAGCAAAATTTGCAAATGTGACTCCTCTTCTGAGCATTGTAGTGAGCCAGCAGAGCACTTGACGTCCACACATGGGGTATTTCCATACTCAGAAGAGATGGGGTTGCAAATTCTGGGGGCATTTTCTCCTATTAGCCCTTGTAAAAATGTAAAATTTGGGGGAAACCAGCATTTTAGTGATAAAAAAATCATTTACACATCCAAATTTAACGAAAAGTCATCAAACACCTGTGGGGTGTTAAGGCTCTCTGTACCCCTTGTTACATTCTTTGAGGGGTGTAGTTTCCAAAATAGTATGCCATGTGTTTTTTTTTTGCTGTCCTGGCACTATAGTGGCTTCCTAAATGGGACATGCCCCCCAAAAACCATTTAAGCAAAATTTGCTTATCAAAAGCCAAATGTGACTCCTTCTCTTCTGAGCATTATAGTGCGCCAGCAGAGCACTTGACATCCACACATGGGATATTTCCATACTCAGAAAAGATGGGGTTACACATTTTGGGGGCATTTCTCCTATTACCCCTTGTAAAAATAAAAATAAAAATTGGGGAAAACTAGCATTTTAGCAGAAAAAAAATAATCATTTACTCATCCAACTTTAACGAAAAGTCGTCAAACACCTGTGGCGTGTTAAGGCTCACTGGACCCCTTATTACGTGCCTTGAGGGGTGTAGTTTCCAAAATAGTATGCCGTGTGGTTCTTTTTTTGCTGTTCTGGCACCATAGGGGCTCCTTAAATGTGACATGCCCCCCAAAAACCATTTCAGCAAAATCTGCTTTTCAAAAGCCAAATGTGACTCCTTCTCTTCTGAGCATTGTAGTGCGCCAGCAGAGCACTTGACGTCCACACATGGGGTATTTCCATACTCATAAGAGATGGAGTTACAAATTTTGGGGGGCATTTTCTCCTATTATCCCTTGTACAAATTTTTAATTTGAAGGAAAACTAGCATTTTAGTGAAAAAAAAATCATTTACACATCCAATTTTACCAAAAGTCGTCAAAAACCTGTGGGGTGTTAAGGATCACTGAATCTCTTATTACGTGCCTTGAGGGGTGTCGTTTTCAAAATAGTATGTGGGGTTTCGTTTGCTGTTCTGGCACCATAGGGGGCTTCCTAAATGTGACATGCCCCCGTAAAACCATTTCAGAAAAACTCACTCTCCAAAATCCCATTGTCTCTCCTTCCCTTCTGAGCCCTCTAATGCGCTCACCGAACACTTGAAATACACATATGAGGCATTTCCTTACTCGAAATAAATTGATTTACACATTTTAGGAAGATTTCTCTCCTTTTACCCCTTGTAAAAATTCAATAACTGGGTCTACAAGAACATTTGATTTATACAACACCTTATTGGATGTTAATAAATTTGTACGACTACTTACCGTCAAGAGACATTTTTTTGAAGTATGTGAAACTGATAATTTTTTGGAATCTAGGGATAGTATGGATCCTATTAATAGCTTGGGACATAACAGCTTACCACTTCATAGTGATTTTACGGAACAAATGAATATACAAACCCTTGTGGATTTACAATATGAAACGACTGAACATATTGATGGTGTGGAAAATACATTTAAAACATTTACAGCAAAAAATCCAAATTTTTATCCTATTCAATCCAGATCGGAAGGTATGGATGTTTTTCAAACTAGGGTCGAAGAGGACTTGAAAAAATTGTACCACCAAACTACATCCATACCTCACCACATTTTAACATTTTCTCAGCGACAGGCTTTGCGTGATCTATCCAATAATAAAACATTGATCATCCGTCAATCAGATAAGGGAGGTTCAGTGGCTGTAATGGATGCGTTACTTTATAAAAAGTTGATATTAGAGATGCTGAATGATACACATACCTATCGACTCCTCACCAGTGATCCAACCAATATTGTAAAGAATAAATTATCTCATCTTCTTGAAGAAGGAGTTACATTATCCATCATAACGAAAAGACAAGCAGAATATCTTTTACCAAGTTTCGCGAAATGTCCAGTATTCCATGCTCTCCCGAAGCTACACAAAGATAAATTCCCCCCTCCTTTGAGGCCCATAGTAGCGGGCATAGACTCATTGCTGGAAAGGTTGAGTGCATGGTTGGATGGCCTCCTGCAACCGCTAGTATCTCGAACTACAGGATTCATCAGAGACACTAAAACACTGTTACAAGCTATGAAGATGCGCAAATGGAACAACGGGGACAGTTGGATGTCATGTGACATAACTGCTCTTTACACATGTATTCCGCATGATAAAGCGATAATAGCTATTTCATACCATCTAAAGAAATATAGCACATATAGCATAGTATTGCAACAATATATATTAGATGTCCTACAGTTCTTATTACATCACAATTTTTCTGTTTTGATTCCATATATTATCTACAAGTAACTGGTTGCCCCATGGGCTCGAAATTTTCCCCCTCCTTAGCCAATTTGTATATGGCATATTGGGAGGAGGTCGTCCTGCTCTCCCCTGCCAACCCATTCTTCCATCTTGTGGGTTGGTATGGGAGATACATTGACGACCTCCTCCTGAATTGGAGAGGTACACAGTCACAAGGAGTTGATTTTTCTAATTTTCTTAATAATAATGATTTATCTCTTACCTTTACTTGTAATATTTCACCTGACCAGATTGATTTTTTGGATATTACTCTAACAGGAGATCATGAATCTCAGAGTATACATACTAAGATGTTCCGTAAATCCTGTGCTGGTAATAGTCTTCTCCATTCATCCAGTTGCCACCCAGAACATGTCACTCGCAATCTGCCCATAGGAGAATTTGTTAGGGCCAGACGCGCCTCATCAGATCACCATACATACACTCATACCTGTCTTGACATTAAAAAACGTCTTCGAGTCAGAGGTTATAAACCACAAGTTATTAACAGGGCTGAAAATATAGTTAATTCTAAACCTACTGACCATTATTTACAGGACAAACAGAATGTCACATCCAATACACAGGTTTTACCCACATTTACCACACCATTTTCTGAACAATTTCATGAAATTAAGCAAATAATTTACAAGCATTTACCAGTTCTTCACTATGACAAAACTATGTCTAATATTATTCAAGATGGCATCCGAGTAATACCCCGCAGGGCAAGATCACTTCATAACATTCTGTCCCCCAGTGAGTTTAGCTCCTCACCCAAACAGGACACTTGGCTGACTTGTAAAGGAAGCTATAAATGCAGTCATTCTAGATGTTCTATATGTCAGTATATAACCAACCAAACTACATTTCATTCATGTACTACTGGGCAGACACATAATATAAAAAGTTTTATTAACTGTCAAACGCATCATGTAGTTTATAGCATTACCTGCGTACTGTGCAATCTACAATATGTGGGTTGCACGAGCAGGAAACTTAAGGTTAGAATCCAAGAACATCTCCATATACCTGACAGTAACAAGATCACAAACAGACCCATGTCAGGTTTTACGAAACACATCATTGATAAACATGCAGGTACTATTCCCCAAATTACTGTGACTGGCTTAGAGAGGGTACGCCCACCATCACGGGGTGGTGACTGGAGTAGGGCCGTGTTCAGACGGGAGGCATATTGGATTTTGGTTTTGGATACTCGCTTCCCGTATGGACTCAATTTCAGACACGACCTGCGTTACATATATTAGAGGTTACTAAGTATACGTTTGTTGTGTATAATGATTCTCCAGTCTATACCATCTGTGAAGTAATATCCATGTCTTGTTTTCCCTCTTGCCGTGTGTTCACCTGATTTTAGAGGGTGACGTCACCATTTTGAATAGTATATAAGGTATATCTGTTGTCTTTAGCATTGACCATGATTAAGACTTGTTAACAAGTCGAAACGCGTTGGTGCGTTTCGTTTGTGCTTTTACCCTATCCTTTTTTTCTATTTTGGATTTTAATATGATTCATTAAAGCCATTATTTTTATCCAGTCCTGGGAGCCGGATTTTTCCTCATTTTTGCTTCATCTACAAGAACATGCCAGTGTAAAAAATGAAGATTTTGAATTTTCTCCTTCACTTTGCTGCTATTCCTGTGAAACACCTAAAGGGTTAACAAACCTTTTGAATGTAATTTTGAATACTTTTAGGGCTGCAGTTTTTATAATGGGGTCATTTATGGGGTATTTCTAATATGAAGGCCCTTCAAATCCACTTCAAAACTGAACTGGTCCCTGAAAAATTGGAAAATTGCTGCTATACTTTGAAGCCCTCTGATGTCTTCCAAAAGTAAAAACATGTCAACTTTATGATGCCAACATAAAGTAGACATATTGTATATGTGAATCAATATATCATTTATTTGGAATATTCATTTTCCTTATGAGCAGAGAGCTTCAAAGTAAAAAAAATGCAAAATTTTAAATTTTTGTAATTCATCAAATTTTGTAATTTTTCACCCAGAAATTGTGCAAGTATCGACAAAATTTTACCACTAACATAAAGTAGAATATGTCACGAAAAAGCAGTCGCGGAATCAGAATGAAAGGTAAAAGCATCCCAGAGTTATTAATGCTTAAAGTGACAGTGGTCAGATGTGCAAAAAATGTCCGGGTCCTACACTGATATGGCCGGGTCCTACACTGAAATTTGGCTGGGTCCTTAAGGGGTGAGTGAAATCTTGATAAATCCCCCCTCCCACTTGTTTCAGGATTTCTGAGCCTTTTCTAGCCTAGGTGACTTTTATAAGAACATTGAGTAATTTATAATATATATTTTTTCATTATTACGTAGCTCTTGGTTAGTTTATTTCATGAGATGAAGGTGTGTGCTTTTTCCATCTAAACATTTTTGTAATTAAATTATTATTTTTTAAATGTAAATTTTACATTTTATTACTAGTTTAACAGACCATTAAAAAATTATTCACATGCTATAAAATGCTTGTCATCCCTTTATCTACTGATTTGTATGCATTTCAGGAACATACAGATAACCAGATACTCATCACTTGTCTTCTAGTACATTAGTAAGAATTGAACAAAAAAAACGCTACAAAGGACAACACTTTCCCTTTCTATTTAACCAATACTTTGTTTTCTGTGATGTCTTCTTCTTCTCCTCCGCATCAATCTCTTTGATCTTATCTATGACTCTGATATCAATGCTCCTGTGTGTTCTTAAGAATGTTGAAGAGGATGGCACATCTTCTTCTTTGAACTCCCGCCTATAGACTAAAGTTAAGAAATCATATTACTGGAGAAGGAACTTACCACTCTATGTTGTGAAAGAACAATTCTTTAAGTCATCTATTGGCTTAAAGTTAAAAAGGGACTTACCTTTATATATACTTTTCATTGCCTTATCTAGGAATATACATCTTCTTACTTTTTGTACTTAGTTCTACTTTGTTTGTCTGACTTTGTCTGACTATCCTTTGGATAGAGGATAAGATGTCTAGGACCAGAGTACCCCTTTAAATCAAAGCCCTTGAGCCTAAGGTGGCTCCAAAAAGTCTTCATATTAAGAGACAGAAACCAGTGCTACATATAATGTATGATAGTTGGGAGAACTGCACATTAGGTTTGAAAGATTTTGCATCAGTATCTCATGGGAGCAAAGGTCTAGTCTGGAATACCTGTGCCTCGGTGAAAAATATATACTCTGTAATACTGTACATTAACCCCTTAAGGACCAGGCCCATTTTGGCCTTAAGGACCAGACCAATTTTATTTTAGCATTTTCGTTTTTTCCTCCTCGCCTTCTAAAAATCATAACTCTCTTATATTTCTATCCACAGACCCATATGAGGGCTTGTTTTTTGCGTCACCAATTGTACTTTGTAATTACATCACTTATTTTACCATAAAATGTACGGCGCAACCAAACAAATATTATTTATGTGGGAAAATTTAAAAGAAAAATGCAATTTAGCAAATTTTAGAAGGTTTTGTTTTCACGCTGTACACTTTCTGGTAAAAATTACATGTTTTATTTATTCTGTGGGTCAATACGATTAAAATGATACCCATGATTATATTCTTTTCTATAATTGTACTGCTTAAAAGAAATCTCAAACCATTTTAACAAAATTAGTATGTTTGAAATTGCCCTAATTTGACTACCTATAACTTTCTAATTTTTCCGTATATGGGGCGATATGAGGGTTCATTTTTTGCGCCATGATCCGTTCAAAGTACCGCATTGCCGCAGATTGCGTTGATCTGTATTCATCACGGCATTGGAGGGGTTAATGGCGGACATCCGCGCGATTGCGGATGTGCGCCATTACCGTGGGGTCCCTGGCTGCTGATAGCAGCTGGGACCTGCCGGGCATGACGCGAGCACGGCTCCGTTGCTCACGATCATGTCGGCACGTAAATGTACATCATGTTGCGTTAAGTACCACGTCACCATGACGTACATTTACGTCCATTGTCGTTAAGGGGTTAAAGGGTTATTCACATAAGATGACTTTAGTACTTACCTGCTGTTACGCCGAGCACTCCGGGTCCCCGCTCCTCCCCGGAGCGCTCGCTACACTCTCGCTACTGCAGCGCTCCGGTCAGATCCACTGACCCGGTGCGCTGCGATACCGCCTCCAGCCGGGATGCGATTCGCGATGCGGGTGGCGCCCGCTCGCGATGCGCACCCCGGCTCCCGTACCTGACTCGCTCTCCGTCGGTCCTGTCCCGGCGCGCGCGGCCCCGCTCCCTAGGGCGCGCGCGCGCCGGGTCTCTGCGGTTTAAAGGGCCACTGCGCCGCTGATTGGCGCAAGTGGTTCTAATCAGTGTGTTCACCTGTGCACTCCCTATGTATACCTCACTTCCCCTGCACTCCCTCGCCGGATCTTGTTGCCATTGTGCCAGTGAAAGCGTTTCCTTGTGTGTTCCTAGCCTGTGTTCCAGACCTCCTGCCGTTGCCCCTGACTACGATCCTTGCTGCCTGCCCCGACCTTCTGCTACGTCCGACCTTGCTTCTGCCTACTCCCTTGTACCGCGCCTATCTTCAGCAGTCAGAGAGGTTGAGCCGTTGCTAGTGGATACGACCTGGTCACTACCGCCGCAGCAAGACCATCCCGCTTTGCGGCGGGCTCTGGTGAAAACCAGTAGTGACTTAGAACCGGTCCACTAGCACGGTCCACGCCAATCCCTCTCTGGCACAGAGGATCCACCTCCTGCCAGCCGGCATCGTGACAGTAGATCCGGCCATGGACCCCGCTGAAGTCACTCTGCCAGTTGTCGCCGACCTCACCACGGTGGTCGCCCAGCAGTCACAACAGATAGCGCAACAAGGCCACCAGCTGTCTCAACTGACCGTGATGCTACAGCAGCTACTACCACAGCTTCAGCAATCATCTCCTCCGCCAGCTCCTGCACCTCCTCCGCAGCGAGTGGCCGCTTCAGGCCTACGACTATCCTTGCCGGATAAATTTGATGGGGACTCTAAATTTTGCCGTGGCTTTCTTTCTCAATGTTCCCTGCACTTGGAGATGATGTCGGACCAGTTTCCTACTGAAAGGTCTAAGGTGGCTTTCGTAGTCAGCCTTCTATCTGGAAAAGCTCTGTCATGGGCCACACCGCTCTGGGACCGCAATGACCCCGTCACTGCCTCTGTACACTCCTTCTTCTCGGAAATTCGAAGTGTCTTTGAGGAACCTGCCCGAGCCTCTTCTGCTGAGACTGCCCTGTTGAACCTGGTCCAGGGTAATTCTTCCGTTGGCGAGTACGCCGTACAATTCCGTACTCTTGCTTCTGAACTATACTGGAATAATGAGGCCCTCTGCGCGACCTTTAAAAAAGGCCTATCCAGCAACATTAAAGACGTTCTGGCCGCACGAGAAATCCCTGCTAACCTACATGAACTCATTCATCTAGCCACTCGCATTGACATGCGTTTTTCCGAAAGGCGTCAGGAGCTCCGCCAGGATATGGACTTTGTTCGCACGAGGCGTTTTTTCTCCCCGGCTCCTCTCTCCTCTGGTCCCCTGCAATCCGTTCCTGTGCCTCCCGCCGTGGAGGCTATGCAGGTCGACCGGTCTCGCCTGACACCTCAAGAGAGGACACGACGCCGCATGGAGAATCTCTGCCTGTACTGTGCCGGTACCGAACACTTCCTGAAGGATTGTCCTATCCGTCCTCCCCGCCTGGAGAGACGTACACTGACTCCGCACAAAGGTGAGACAGTCCTTGATGTCAACTCTGCTTCTCCACGTCTTACTGTGCCTGTGCGGATATCTGCCTCTACCTTCTCCTTCTCTACTATGGCCTTCTTGGATTCCGGATCTGCAGGAAATTTTATTTTAGCCTCTCTCATCAACAGGTTCAACATCCCAGTGACCAGTCTCGCCAGACCCCTCTACATCAATTGTGTTAACAATGAAAGATTGGACTGTACCATATGTTTCCGCACGGAGCCCCTCCTAATGTGCATCGGACCTCATCACGAGAAAATTGAGTTTTTGGTCCTCCCCAATTGCACTTCCGAAATTCTCCTCGGACTACCCTGGCTTCAACACCATTCCCCAACCCTGGATTGGTCCACTGGGGAGATCAAGAGTTGGGGTTCCTCTTGTTTCAAGGACTGCCTTAAACCGGTTCCCAGTTCTCCTTGCCGTGACCCTGTGGTTCCCCCTGTAACCGGTCTCCCTAAGGCCTATATGGACTTTGCGGATGTTTTTTGCAAAAAACAAGCTGAGACTCTACCTCCTCACAGGCCTTATGACTGTCCTATTGACCTCCTCCCGGGCACTACTCCACCCCGGGGCAGAATTTATCCTCTCTCTGCCCCAGAGACTCTTGCTATGTCTGAGTACATCCTGGAGAATTTAAAAAAGGGCTTTATCCGCAAATCCTCCTCTCCTGCCGGAGCCGGATTTTTCTTTGTGTCCAAAAAAGATGGCTCCCTACGTCCTTGCATTGACTACCGCGGTCTTAATAAAATCACGGTAAAGAACCGCTACCCCCTACCTCTCATCTCTGAACTCTTTGATCGCCTCCAAGGTGCCCACATCTTTACCAAACTGGACTTAAGAGGTGCTTATAATCTCATCCGCATCAGAGAGGGGGATGAATGGAAAACGGCATTTAACACTAGAGATGGACACTTTGAGTATCTGGTCATGCCCTTTGGCCTGTGCAACGCCCCTGCCGTCTTCCAAGACTTTGTTAATGAAATTTTTCGTGATCTCTTATATTCCTGTGTTGTTGTGTATCTGGACGATATCCTGATTTTTTCTGCCAATCTAGAAGAACACCGCCAGCATGTCCGCATGGTTCTTCAGAGACTTCGTGACAATCAACTTTATGCCAAAATGGAGAAATGTCTGTTTGAATGTCAATCTCTTCCTTTCCTAGTATACTTGGTCTCTGGCCAGGGACTACAAATGGATCCAGACAAACTCTCTGCCGTCTTAGATTGGCCACGCCCCTCCGGACTCCGTGCTATCCAACGTTTTTTGGGGTTCGCCAATTATTACAGACAATTTATTCCACATTTTTCTACCATTGTGGCTCCTATCGTGGCTTTAACCAAAAAGAATGCCAATCCTAAGTCATGGCCTCCTCAAGCGGACCCGCCTTTAAACAGCTCAAGTCTGCCTTTTCTTCGGCTCCCGTGCTCTCCAGACCTGACCCATCTAAACCCTTCCTATTGGAGGTTGATGCCTCCTCAGTAGGAGCTGGAGCGGTCCTTCTACAAAAAAATTCTTCCGGGCATGCTGTTACTTGTGGTTTTCTTTCTAGGACCTTTTCTCCGGCGGAGAGGATCTACTCCATCGGGGATCGAGAGCTACTAGCCATTAAATTAGCACTTGAGGAATGGAGGCATCTGCTGGAGGGATCAAGATTTCCAGTTATTATTTACACCGATCACAAGAACCTCTCCTATCTCCAGTCTGCCCAACGGCTGAATCCTCGCCAGGCCAGGTGGTCTCTGTTCTTTGCCCGATTTAATTTTGAAATTCACTTTCGGCCTGCCGATAAGAACATTAGGGCCGATGCTCTCTCTCGTTCCTCGGATGCCTCGGAAGTAGAGCTCTCTCCGCAACACATCATTCCTCCTGACTGCCTGATCTCCACTTCTCCAGCCTCCATCAGGCAAACTCCTCCAGGGAAGACCTTCGTCTCTCCACGCCAACGCCTCGGAATCCTCAAATGGGGGTCACTCCTCCCATCTCGCAGGTCATGCGGGCATCAAGAAATCCGTGCAACTCATCTCTCGTTTCTATTGGTGGCCGACTCTGGAGACGGATGTTGTGGATTTTGTGCGAGCCTGCACTGTCTGTGCCCGGGATAAGACTCCTCGCCAGAAGCCCGCTGGTCTTCTTCATCCTCTGCCTGTCCCCGAACAGCCTTGGTCTCTGATTGGTATGGACTTTATTACAGACTTACCCACATCCCGTGGCAACACTGTTGTTTGGGTGGTCGTTGATCGATTCTCCAAGATGGCACATTTCATCCCTCTTCCTGGTCTTCCTTCAGCGCCTCAGTTGGCAAAACAATTTTTTGTACACATTTTTCGTCTTCACGGGTTGCCCACGCAGATCGTCTCGGACAGAGGCGTCCAATTCGTGTCAAAATTCTGGAGGGCTCTCTGTAAACAACTCAAGATTAAATTAAACTTTTCTTCTGCCTATCATCCTCAATCCAATGGGCAAGTAGAAAGAATTAACCAGGTCCTGGGTGATTATTTACGGCATTTTGTTTCCTCCCGCCAGGATGACTGGGCAGATCTTCTACCATGGGCCGAATTCTCGTATAACTTCAGAGTCTCTGAATCTTCCTCCAAATCCCCATTTTTCGTGGTGTACGGCCGTCACCCTCTTCCCCCCCTCCCTACTCCCTTGCCCTCTGGTTTGCCCGCTGTGGATTAAATATCTCGTGATCTTTCCACCATATGGAAAGAGACCCAAAATTCTCTCTTACAGGCTTCATCACGCATGAAGAAGTTTGCTGATAAGAAAAGAAGAGCTCCCCCCATTTTTTCTCCTGGAGACAAGGTATGGCTCTCCGCTAAATATGTCCGCTTCCGTGTCCCTAGCTACAAATTGGGACCATGCTATCTTGGTCCTTTCAAAATTTTGTGCCAGATTAATCCTGTCTCTTACAAACTTCTTCTTCCTCCTTCTCTTCGTATTCCTAATGCCTTTCACGTTTCTCTTCTTAAACCACTCATCATCAACCGTTTCTCTCCCAAACTTGTTTCTCCCACTCCTGTTTCCGGCTCCTCGGACATCTTCTCCGTAAAGGAGATACTGGCCTCCAAGAAGGTCAGAGGGAAAACTTTTTTTTTGGTCGATTGGGAGGGTTGTGGTCCTGAAGAGAGATCCTGGGAACCTGAGGACAATATCCTAGACAAAAGTCTGCTCCTCAGGTTCTCAGGCTCTAAGAAGAGGGGGAGACCCAAGGGGGGGGGGTACTGTTACGCCGAGCGCTCCGGGTCCCCGCTCCTCCCCGGAGCGCTTGCTACACTCTCGCTACTGCAGCGCTCCGGTCAGATCCACTGACCCGGTGCGCTGCGATACCGCCTCCAGCCGGGATGCGATTCGCGATGCGGGTGGCGCCCGCTCGCGATGCGCACCCCGGCTCCCGTACCTGACTCGCTCTCCGTCGGTCCTGTCCCGGCGCGCGCGGCCCCGCTCCCTAGGGCGCGCGCGCGCCGGGTCTCTGCGGTTTAAAGGGCCACTGCGCCGCTGATTGGCGCAAGTGGTTCTAATCAGTGTGTTCACCTGTGCACTCCCTATGTATACCTCACTTCCCCTGCACTCCCTCGCCGGATCTTGTTGCCATTGTGCCAGTGAAAGCGTTTCCTTGTGTGTTCCTAGCCTGTGTTCCAGACCTCCTGCCGTTGCCCCTGACTACGATCCTTGCTGCCTGCCCCGACCTTCTGCTACGTCCGACCTTGCTTCTGCCTACTCCCTTGTACCGCGCCTATCTTCAGCAGTCAGAGAGGTTGAGCCGTTGCTAGTGGATACGACCTGGTCACTACCGCCGCAGCAAGACCATCCCGCTTTGCGGCGGGCTCTGGTGAAAACCAGTAGTGACTTAGAACCGGTCCACTAGCACGGTCCACGCCAATCCCTCTCTGGCACAGAGGATCCACCTCCTGCCAGCCGGCATCGTGACACCTGCCAGACAGTAATGGAAATTCTTAGGAAGGATCGTGCTTGTCTTGGAGCTAAATGTTGTGAGTCCACCATAATGCAGCTGCTTTCTTTTTGTGAAATGGCTATTTCCTTTTGGTGTGCCTTTTATCCAACTACAAGTTCCAGGATCCTTTTGTCATGTCTGTCCTGGTCTGTGTTCACACACAGCACTTGAATTTGCTGTGTGTAAACAGTTTTATGTTCCCTGGTCAGGGAATAGTTAATGTATCTGGCTTTTTCAGCCTTCATCTCTGTTAGCCAATAGCCTTTAGGGTGTGTCTATTTAATGTCATCCCAGTCTAGCCTCTGGGCTGGTGATTAACTTCATTATATCCAGACTTGCCATTCTGCTGGGAGCTCTGGTGATTGACTTCATTTCATCCTGACTTGCTTACATGCTGGACATGCTGCTAGCGTGACTTCATTTACTGATGGGCTTCCTGATGTCTAGCTGCTAACATATCTCTGTTTTAGCATGCACTTTGTATTTTCTGGTTTTAGCCATGTTAGGTGGCATGCTCTTAGTGGATTTTAAGCTGTGTTTGTTTAGTCGGTTTTAGGATTTCTTTATTCTTTTTGCTGTGTGTCTGTTCACACTGTGTTTTCTCTTGTATCCGTTTATATGAAGTTCTGTGTTTTATATTTCTGTTCTCACTGGTGAGTGTGCTGCTGGCCAGTAGTCTATTTGGATTTATTATTAATGACTACTGATCTATAGTGTCCTCTGTTCACAACCACAGATCTATAGTGTCCTCCGTTCACAACTACTGAGTCCTCTGTTCATGTCCGCTGATCTATAGTGTCCTCTGTTCATGAGCGCTGATCCATAGTGTCCCTTGTGCTGCTCAACGATCTGTGTCCTCTGAACTTATACTATTGAGTTCTATGTTCCTGGTATGTTTTTTGTTTGTGACTGACTATTTATTAGTATGTTTTTTTATTAGGCCCCTGTATTTTAGTTTAGGAAGGGACCGGCGCCCAGTTGTCGGTCCACCGTTTAGGGTGGATGGGCAAGTAGGCAGGGAGAGCGGTTTTAGGGTAAGTTTAGGGCTCACTCTCCCTGTCCCCTGGTCGGTCCCTGACACCCTTGTTTGTAAGTGTGAGTTCGCTTTTCTCCCTCACACACATCAGTCCCTCATCCACTGCAGCAAACCTGGGAAGTTCCCTGCAGCCCTGTGGAGAATGATCTCCCTCCCACCCAGCAGTCGCTCTACCCATCAAAGCAGACAGGCTCCCTGTCATCACCTGACTAGTGATGTAATGTCTGGGGCCGGACTGCAACCTGGAAAAACCTGAGGCGGTACTCATTTTGTATGCTGTTAAAAATACACATCGGGGCAAAGTTCACATAAGAATTTCAAGACCAGACATCAAGCACAGATACAGACACTATATTTTGAACTACACCAATTTTACAGCCTTTGAGCCTCTGTAGCACAGTAAAATAAAAATAAATCCTGGAATACCCCATTAAGTCATGATGTTTAGGATCTATATACACAACAAAAAAAATCTATTTGTGTGCCGTATGGCTTAGTGAATCCCCCATAATTCCAAGCGCACTGATGATATCTAGATCTAGTATGAGAGATAAATAGATAGATAGAAAAAAATGGAGGTGGAACAGCACTTCACAGATTAAATGTCCAGGTGCAAGCGGCAGTAGCCCAGGTCAAAGGCTTTCAGATAGATCCATAAATGCAAGTTGCTGCAGTACTCAGGTGAAAAAAATAGCTTTTATTCCAATCCAAACATGTGTAAAAATAACCAACGTTTCAGCTGCCCATGCAGCCTTTTTCAAGCATAGGTACAAGTGACCAACTTAATGGTATATAACATGTGAACTTCAATCAACAATTAATCACAATTACTTACAACAATCTTAAGTAAAAATCATATTATAGTGACAAAATAACAATTTACAGAGTAAGAGAGCATACTATGAAGTGCCAAGTTACATGCACCTCATACAGTACCTCATGCGTAAAATCTTAAAAGTGCAAGCGCAAATAGTGATATATACATCAGTAATCAGCGGCGGGGGCGGCAACGGTTGCACTTGCTGTTATAAACAAATCCACGTGTATCTTCATTGTATTGTAGATGGGCATGACCCATCTACAATACACTGAAGATACAACAGCAAGTGCAAGTGCAACCCTTGCCGCCCTCACCGCTGATTACTGATGTTTATATCACTATTTGCACCTGCACTTTTAAGCATATTTTAAGATTTTATGTATTTTAATAAAGAAGATACTGTAGGAGGTACATGTGTATAACAGTATCCATAACTTGGACCTTCATAGTATGCTCTCTTACTCTGTAAATTGTTATTTTGTCACTATTATATGAGTTTTACTTAAGATTGTTGTAATTAATTGTGATTAATTGTTGATTGAAGTTCACATGTTATGTTCCACTAACTTGGTCACTTGTACCTATGCTTGAAAAAGGCTGCATTGGCAGCTGAAACGTTGCAGTTTTTACACATGTTTGGATTGGAATAAAAGCTATTTTTTTCACCTAAAAGTGCTGCAGCAACTTGCATTTATAAATAAATAGATTGATAGACTATAGCCATATTGTGATGTTTATCTTGACTGTACCGGTAATGCTGGAACTACAAGACAGGAGATCCGGCCACACACATTAAATAGCCGTGGCCTGAATGCTAATGAGTCCAATGGACAGGGGTGTAACTGGAAGTTGCTGCACCACAATTCATTTTCTGTAAGTGAGATCCTAAATTTACCATATGCCATTTATAATACTAGCGTCCTTTTGTTTTGTAAAATGGTCTTTGGACCCCCACAGGAAGCAAGGCCCAGGTATGCTGCAATCTCTGCACCACTAAAAGTATAACCTTGTTTAGGCCAAACATGCATTTGTTTCAGTGAGGAGAGGGCTCTTGCTAAAACCGAGTGTTAAAAATTCCTAATCCCCTCAGCATCCACTATTGTGGGACAGTTGCAAGATCCCCATAATCATGCACTCCATGGACTATTTTGCCAAAATCAGCAGTTTCTGCTAAATGTTATCACATTTGTTGGTTAGCTTTACCAAGGTAGAGTAGGAAGAAGAATAAAATAATCTACATAAATATACATTTATAAACTGCTCAGGGACTTGTGCAATGTCATTTTCATTGGGCCATCATGAGTGGGTGTCATCCATCGGTATGGCGTCCTATGCTAAGCTAGCTCTAATTGTGCCGGAAGAATGTTGGAATAACAAGAAATAGAAAAAAAAAGTTTAGGCCAGGAAAGCCATCTGTCTCCATTCTACAAGAACTGTAAAGTTACCAATTTAGATAACAGTTCCTCCTTTACAGAAAAACCTCCTAATCTTGGCTTCCAAGATTCCTGTATGACTATTGTTAAATAAAAGCTATTTAGTCTGACATGTACAGTGTGTACACTGGAGTTATAAATGTATTCTGTTTGGTCATGAGATACTCTCTAGATTGCGAAAAGTGTCGATAGAGCAATTGTGAAAATCAATATGCAAGTGTTCATGCAATGATGCTCTCAATAAACTCCTACACTTAAAGATTCCCTCAAAATGAAGATCTATACAACATTTACATTTTTCAGGAAGGTTTTTTTTTTTTTATTAGTTTGTGCCATACTGTACAAAAAATAGTCTCAAGCATGTGGTGATGTAATTGCTCAGTGTACTGATATGGGGCGCCACTGGAGAAATTGACGGGTTCATCTTGTGAGTTATTTTGGGTAATTTAGAGTAACTGGGTTGTTTCTAATAGAGTGTCAGCTGTTTTAAGCATTTATTCCTTTGTAATTCCATTGGGTGTAGAAATAAATGGATTTTAAGGCTGTCATTCTCCTTGTTTTTATCACACTGTTGGTCCTGGCAGCAAAGAACTGCTGGAATCTAGTGGGATACTATCTATCAACATTACAAAGTGTCTACCAAAATAAACTACAATACTGGTGAGAAAATTTATTTAAAAATCCTATTCACTAATGTATACTGTCTCTCAGTGTATCTCATTTTGTTTCTTGCTTTCTTCTTCCTCTTTTTGTCCATTCTTCACTCTTCATAGGCTTGGATGAGCAGCATGTAATGAGATCCCTCAGTGAGCTGCAAATCCATCTTTTAAAGGCAGAATGGAGATGTATTTGAGAGCAAAAGTTTAGGGAATGGTCAGGAAGCAAAATAAGAATATATTATATGTTTCCTACATTCACTTGTACTATTAATTCATGCAAAGTATTAAAAGAATATTTAAAGAAAAAAGTATATCAACCATACAGTACAATGAAATTATATTGGTTGTAGCTCAGTCTTAACTAATAATATGGTCTTAGCTCTGGTGACAAGTTTGTGAATGGGGGAAACAAAAAATTTCTCCTTGGTTCGGGGGGGGGGGGGGGTGAAAAAATAATAAACAAGCTATACTTAGGTCCTCTGCAGCTGTCATACCAATGTTGTCGATCCTCCACTGGTCTCTGATTCCTTTGAGTTCTATGGCACTGACCCCTCAGGACTTGCCTGTTCTACCAATCAATGGCTGCAGTGGTTTCCCACCTCATCTTGCTGTTGGGTCAGGACCCGAAGGGGAATGGGAACTGTGGTGCACCACCTCCGGGGAACTGGAAGAGGTTCCTATAGCATTAATGTTATGTTTACACCACCCCTGGCCATGAAAAAATATTTTTTAGTTTTTTACTCAGACATCCACTTTTAAGCTACGCCAACATTGCGGTGCTAATAGCTGTAAAGACACATGCAGAGTTCCCAAGAGCCACATGAGGCTCCCAAGCCACTGTTTGGAAAACACTAATCTACAGTACTTTTTTCATCCCTGACATTGTACTTGAATCACTATCCTGCCCAACAGGAGACAGTGGGCTAATAGATGAATGGTTAATTATATTAGAGAAATTTAAGGGCTTTGAATTAAAGGGCACTGTCATATTCAAATGTTTTTATTTGTTGTACATCTTGGAAAAACATTAACCTTTCTGATATATTTCATAAAAAATGTTAATCTCCTTTTTGCAGAAATCATGACATCACCCTGTCCGGCTGCAGCATTTTCTTTGGACAAAGTCCAGTAATTGAGGGCGAGACTATCACTCCTCTGTGCTCTCTCTTGTCCTATGAGACTGCTGAATGAAAATAGAAAGGAGAGGGTTAAAGAGCAGCCTGCAGTCTTTGAATGAAGAGACCCAGCACAGCAAAGCACAGCAGACTCAGGGAGAAAGTGAACGCATGGTGAGTGAAGGTGGGCTCAGTGCTTGCCTTGGACATGCCCCTTCCTGAGCAGTGATGTCAGAATGAGTGAGCAGCATAATGGAGGGATTAGGAAGCCAAACACAGAAGCTAGAGACATAAAAAAGACATGTAAAGCATCTGCATGACCAAGTGAGTAACATACATAGGCATATTTTTTTCAGTAAGTACAGTAAAGTTGTTGCCCAGGTTAGAAAATCAATTTCCATGTACCCTATTAGGAACTTATCATCATGAATGTAGAGCATTTGCAAAACATTTCTTCTTTTCTGGATCTGCAATGCCTGCTGCAAGTACTTTTTCATTGGAAGCCCAATAAAATGTTTTGGAACACATTGACTCTTTTACAGTAATGGTCTTTAACCTATGGCTGTATCTGTTGTATAACCATAACTTCCTGCATGATCTGACAGCTGTGGAGGAAACTACTGCACTACAAAATAGTTGTTCCAAATAAATTCCTCGTAAATTGCCAAGTTTTTAACAGCAGGTTTTTTTACCACTTAGATCTTTAAAACAACATGTAAACAATTCAAAATGTAGAAGAATTTTGGCAAAATGTATTGTATTTATCTGTCTTCGTGAATTGGGTTCTCGGACCGTTTTCTGGAAAGGAACTGGTCTAGGGACAGATGAGTTTTCTCATCAGTTTCTCCAGAAATCCAATCAATACCTTCAGAAAGATGTAACAAGATGTCGGATCCTGTTTAAACCATGTATCCCTTCACAGTATCTTTGTGTGTCTGTCTGCAGCTCCGCGCGTTGCCAGACTTTCATCAGCTTCTTACAGAAATACATCTAGTGAACACTTTACCTCTGATCCCAAAGTGCCAATATGTGTTTGACCGGCAACAGCTGAGACTTTCGACAAGACGGTTGTGTAATGCTACCCTGTGCTTTATGTAAGAATAGATTACAGGATGGGTTAGAACTTCCGTGGAGAACTTGGTCCTAGTTCTCACCATATTATAATATTTACCTGGAGATCACTGTGGCTGAGATTGGCAGGGTACCGTATATACTCAAGTATAAGCCGACCCGAATATAAGCCGAGGCCCCTAATTTCACCCCAAAAACCCAGGAAAAGTTATTGTCTCGACTATAAGCCTAGCGGTGGGAAATACATCATCCCCTCGTCATCATCCAGACCCCCCATCATTAACACCCTCATCGCCATCACCCCTTCATCATCAACGCCTGCCATCATCACCGCCTGTCATCATCCCCCCTTCATCATTACCCTGTCATCATAACCCCCTTCATCATCCCCCCCTTCATCATCACCACCTGTCATTATCCCCCCGCTGTCATCATCCCCCCTTCATCATCCCCCCTTCATCATCACCGCGTGTCATCATCACCGCCTGTCATCATCCCACACCCACCTTCATCATCACCGCCTGTCATCATCCCCCTGTCATCATCCCACACCCCCCTTCATCATCATCACCTGTCATCATCCCACCCACCCCCCCACACCCCTTCATCATCACCACTTGTCAATGTCTGAACAGCGGTCTTCAACCTGTGGACCTCCAGATGTTTCAAAACTACAACTCCCAGCATGCCCGGACAGCCATCGGCATGTTGGGAGTTGTAGTTTTAAAACATCTGAAGGTCCGCAGGTTGAAGACCACTGCGGCCTTCGTCATAATCCAGACCCCCACCCCCTTTAGTTTTGTACTCACCTCCCCTCGGCGGGAAGGAAGGGTGAGCTGGTCTGGGCCATCTGTGCTGCAGGGACCGTCCGGTGGGGAGGGATAGTCGTTCCGGGCTGTCCAGCTTCACCGGGGGGGGCCTCTTCTCCATGTTTTGGGCCCGGAATAGTGACGTTGCCTTGACGACGATGCACAGGGATATTGCGCATGAACGTCCCTGTGCGTCGTTGTCAAGGCAACGTCACTATTCCGGGGCCGGGCCCGAAGCCCGGTGAAGATGGACAGCCCAGAACGACTATCCCTCCCCACCGGACGGTCCCTGCAGCACAGATGGCTCGGACCAGCTCCCCCTTCCTTCCCGCCTAGGGGAGGAGAGTACAAAACTAAAGGGGGTGGGGGGGTGGTCTGGATGATGACGAAGGCCCGCAGTGGTCTTCAACCTGCGGACCTCCAGATGTTTCAAAACTACAACTCCCAGCATGCCCGGGCAGCCAATGGCTGTCCGGGCATGCTGGGAGTTGTAGTTTTGAAACATCTGGAGGTCCGCAGGTTGAAGACCACTGAGGGCGGAGAGTTCACTCGAGTATAAGCCAAGGGAGGTGTTTTCAGCATGAAAAATTGTGCTGAAAAACTCTGCTCATACTCGAGTATATAAGGTATGTTCTTAAAAGCCATAGCAGTGAGAGAGGTGTTGACATATTTCAGGATGATTTGTTAAACCTTCCATTAAACGTCTTATTTCTATTGCCATGTATAGTCCAACACTCACCATGTCATGTGCTGAAGTCCAATGTTGCAAATTGCAAATCTAATTCACACACAGTGCCTGACTTCTTGTAAAGTCACTTGTATATCAGCTCCATTTGCTGCAGACACTCTTGGATAGCTAAAAAAGCAAACTATACCTTTCCTGGAGCTGATGGTGGATGCCAAGTGTCAAGGAGGTGGGGTTGGGTTGCTCCTTACTCACCCCAACCTCCCAACCCCTACTTGACATACAGTGCCCTATACATCAATCAAGGAGGAATTGTGAGGTGAGGGCAAATGAGGAGGTATGCCAGACTGTGACCATTAAGCAGCTTGGCTCCACCTCCTTGGCACTCTTCTGACAAACAAAAAGGCAATTTTATAAGTAAGGCAACTACTATCAGTTCCAGCAAAGGTACAGTTTGCTTTTATATCTTGACAGCTATCCAGCAATGCCTGTAGCTACTACCAGCAAATACAGATGAATGATTTGCTTTAAAGGGGTACTCCGGCGCTAAGACTTCTTATCCCCTATCCAAAGGATAGGGGATAAGATGCCTGATCGTGGGGGTCCCGCCGCTGGGGACCCCTGTGATCTTGCATGCAGCACCCCGTTAGAATCAGTCCCCGGAGCACGTTTGCTTCAGGTCTGATTACTGGTGATCACGGGGATCGATGCATTGGGACATCACGGCCCCGTCCCTGTGTGACATCATGCTCCGCCCCTGAATGCCAGCGGCAGGACCCCCGCAATCAGGCATCTTAGCGACGGATGTCTTAGCGCCGGAGTACCCCTTTAAGTACATTTATTTTGCCACAATATGGTGTTTATCTTTTTATGGAGTTTATATGTCCACTGTATAACTGTATTAGGCTGTATTATATAGCATAGACATTGGTATATTTCTATGGATATCTCTAGTATATATCCAGATGACCAAATCAGGAATAACAATAGCTAAATTTTAAACCTTTTATTACAAAAATTTCCTATTACAGAATAATGTACACAAATCCCCATAAAAAACGGTAGATATCAATTATTTCACAAAGTGCAATAGTAATAGGGACAATCCCCCGTAATACATGCCTCACCCACCCATGTATTGCGAGTGTTTTACAGTGTCAGCCTTGGGAAGACCAAAAATGTTGCAGTAAAATGTTTCCTGAGAGTCAATAGGGAAACATAAAATGCCATACCCACATAGCAGGAATCGTTTTACCATTTAGTAGCATTTTTAGGGTCAGTGGCCTTTTTTGGCATCGCAGCATCCTCTGGGTATAGCATTGTTTTTGCGCATGTGGCATTTGTGGCGTTTTCCTCCTATAGACTTCAATAAGTAAAAAAAAAAAAAGTATGCCATGTGTGCATGTCTATAGGCATTTTTTTTCATTTTTTTCTCCCCCTCAATCCTTGAAATCCTTAAAGTGCAACTGTCACCATTATTTAGCCCCTAAAACTATGTACAGTGTGTAAAAGCTGTGTAAACAATAATGCAGCCATACCTATGTAATCCAAAACTCTTTTATCAAAAGCCCTGAACAGTCAAGAAGGTGTGGCCAGGGTTCTCAATGCCTGGGCATGTGACACCTTCTCCAACCATTACAGCACTCGCTGAGAAGTCCCCAATAGAGGCAGGGAGTGAGCGAGCTCTCTGCCTCTATTGGTCGGACATGGCGCATGTGAGGAGGAGTTGTATGTCGCTCACACAGGGCTGGTGCTGTAATCAGGGCTAGAGTCCTGTGTGGGAGTTCCTGCACTTTCTTTTTAAAGCAAGAACACCATTCCCATCAGCAGGAGTCCTGCAGGACCAGCCCTTTAGGGGAAGAGTTCCCACACTTTTTTTTCCAAGGGCTTGACCCCTGGCTGTAACGTGGTTCAAGAGAGGTATGGCAGCCCTGGGGCATTGCGGACCTTCCTGACTGCTCGGGGCTTTTGATAATAGTGTAATTTTTTTTTTATCTTCCTAAAACCACTGATTAGAATTACAAAGATATGGCTGCATTATTGGGCTACACAATTTGTATACACTGTACATAGCTCTAGGGGCTAAATTCTGTTGCACTTTAAATCACATGATGAAAAAATCACATGACTCGTAATGACAGGAAAAATTTCCAAACAAAAACCACTAATTCCATCACATGCAATTTCCTTAAAAAATTTATTATTTCTTTCTTTTTTTTTTATGAAAAAAATGCAAATCAAAAATTCTATATGTTTGTAGCTTCAAGTGAATTGAGTAGGCTTATTACGGTACATATTTTGTATTGATCATCATTACTGTTAAGGAATGTGTCAATGATGTTAAGTATATTTTTCCATTTTGGGAACAAAGCTAAAAGATGCAGAAATGTCAATTACAATGATGGTTCAGGTAAGGTCTCTTTTTTACAGAAAGCAAAAAAAAAAAAAAAAAATATTAAATAAATAACTTTAGGGTTAAAGCTATTGCTTTCTGTCATCACTTTAATTTCCTTTTGAAGGTTCGGCTTGTAAAGATTGTCCGTTAACAGAATTCTCTCCACCTGTAATGGGATTTGCAGTCTGCAGTCTCCTGCCTCAGAATATTCTGTGCCTTGCTGACTCTGCATTACATTCCCCAACATTATGCTCGCGCAGTTAGCAGCGGGTCATCAACTTCCATTTTAAATGCTATCTAAACTACATTTTAGCGAGGTTAATAGATTCATTTCTGGAATTGCGTTCCTACATAGTGAAGGTGGCTGCAGGTCAGCAATTCCACTTTTACTGTTTCATCAGTAGACTCTGGAAATAAGTGATCATGTTTTGTTCCCAAAAGACTTATATAGTCTACGAATCATAATGATAGAAGTGAGGTTATACCTGCTGAGACATCCATTGTGTTTGATATCTTTTTCATTGTCTTGCATAGAGGATTGAAGAACTCCGCCCGAAATCTAAAAATTACTCCAGTCATCCAACCATGTCCTTAAAAGGGTGAACAAGGGGTAAACTACAGTAAAACATAGGGTTGCTCCTCATTTATCCACTGTGAGGCTGTGTTTACCCAGCATAAAATAGGTGTGCACATTTTGCTCACATCTTAAGCATTTTTTTTTGTCTTTATCAGCAAAAATGGCAGCGAGAAAAAATTATGTCTAATCTTTCTACTTAAATGGTCACTGTCAGAAATAAAAACTTTTTATGTGTTGTAGATCCTGACAAAACATTAACCTTTTGAATATATTTCATAAGAAAATTGTATTTCCTTTTCATAGAAATTGTAATATCTATTTGTGTGTTTTTGTATTTTTCTGTTTTGGGACCTGTTCAGACACTAGCTTTGTGTCTGAACAGTTTTCTGTGCTATTCTCCCTGGCTTGGGATGAGTTAATGCTCTTAGCCTATGGCAGCTCGGGTGGGGTTATTTAAACCCGAGCTCTGCTGGTACTTGTGGTGGTAATTGAGCTCTACTCTGACCATGTCTGTTTTAGTATTTATCTGAGTTTTAACCATGGTTATGAATCCTGTTTATTATATAGATTTTAGCCTGCTTGGTTTTAGCACATTTGTCGGGTTTTAATTTTGTGTATGTTCGTTCTGCATTTTCCGTATATATCCTAGTCTGTGTTCACATTGTTTAGTATCTAGACCCGTATTCCTTCATGCTATGGAGTTTGGTTTTCCATTTTCCTCCATGTTATGGAGTTTGGCTTTTGACATGCCTCTTGTTTCTATCTAGTGAGTTCATGATTCCTGATCATAGTGTACATTATTACTGATCTAGAGTGTCCTCTCTACATTACCATTGATCTTTAGTGTCATCTGACCTTTATCACTGATCTGTGTCCTCTGAACTTGTATCTGTTTGTGGTGAGTGTTCTTTGTTCCATTTCCAGTGTGAACAGTGTTCTGACCTGTCTAGTGTTCTGACATTCAGTTCATCTGTTCATCCCCTTCATCACTTGGTTTCTGCTGTATATTTATTCCATATCTAGTCTTGTTCATATCTGCCTTAAATCTTGATTCCGGTTTCTGAACTGTTAGTATGCTTTATCGTGCTTTCATAGCATTTATATCCTGTCTGTTTTATCTGTTTGTTGGTTATTGTATTCCTGCTTGTTCCTGACCGGTTTCCTGACTATGTACAGTTTAGTTTGCTTTGTTCACATTGACACCATTGCATTTTAGCTCAGGAAGGTACTGCCTCCAAGTTGTCGATCCACCATTTAGGGCAGATGGGCAAGTAGGCAGAGACAGCTTAGGGCTGCACTCTCTCCCTGACCCCCCCCCCCCCCATGACAGAAATCATAACTTATAAGAAACACTCCAAACCATCCAGAACAGAATCCTCTCTGGCTACAGCATTATCTTTGTCCACAGACATGGACAAAGTCCAGAAAGTGAGGGCAGGACTAACATTTTTCTGTGCTCACGCCTGTCTTATCAGACTGCAGCAAGGAGGAGGGGGTTACAGAGCAGCTTGCAATGATTGGATGAAGAGACCCAGCTCTCAGGGAGGAACATGAGCCATGCAGAGTGAGGGCATGCTTCCTTCAATGTACAGAATGACAAAACAAGTTAGCAACAGAAGGTATTTGTGAGAAAAATATATGTGCTAGACACATAAACATGATGAGGGACATTTACTAATCTAGTCTATTCTGTGTATGCTTATAGACCAGCGCATGTGGTAGTCTCCTGTCTATTGTGCTCCTAATTTTTCAAAGGTCTCACAGCCCTTGATAAATTCTGTGCTCAGACTTCAGGGTCTACAGCTTAAACTGCATTTAGACCTGCTCCAAAATGGTCTGACATTTCAGCGTATTTTGGGCAGATGCGACTTGTCGCACAAAAGTCGCACTTGATAAATTCAGCACCAATGCATTTTCCAATGCATTTCCGTCTAAAATAGACTTGCATGCATCATGTTCTAAAAATCCTCTACAGCAAAAGTCACAGAAAAGTCACACATATTTAGACTGCGACTTTCTGTGCGACAAATTTAGACAGGAAAAAACAGTCTAAATCGTTTGATAAATCTACACCGATATGTACACAATCAGGATTAGGTACTGAGCAACTTTTTTGTGAGATATGACAAGTACTCTTTAAGGTTAAATTTCCACTTCCAGCTTTAGTTTTTTTTGTATTGCAAAAATTCTCCCCAAAATGTAGCACAACATTTTATTTTATTTTATTTGTGAAAAATGAATGCCAACCTTTTGGCATTTTTTCACTCATCTCTGGCATTTTCTGCAGTTTTGGGCTCAGTGGCAGTTTCGCAGCATGTGGAGAATATATATAGAAGTATATGAGAGCAAAGAAAAAAAATGCCATAAAAAAAACTATGTGGATTTAGCATTTTCATTTTTTTCTGACTTCCACCACCCATTATTTCTTTAATAAAAATTCTTTAGTCACATGATTAAAAAATCACATGACTTCTCATACTTAAAACACAGGCGTTTTTTTCAGGACAAAAACAGGCCAAAAAAAAGAAAGTTGAAACCAAGCCTTCACCCATGATGTATCAGTGCTGATCAAACTGCATAATGCAATCTAATGATTATATATAAAAGTCACTATGGGGGATTAAAAAGTAGAAAATAAAAATAGAAAAAAATGTTTTTAAAATTATATGAAAGTCCCTTTCCTTAATAAAAAATAAAACCATCATTATTTTCCCCTTTTACATTAGGGGGTCAGAAAAGGACAATTTAAAACATTCTGTTCTTGTTAATAAAGATGGCCTTTTTAACAGTAGTAGTGAAATTAAGTAGTTAAAGTAGTACAATAATAGAAAAACTATATAAATTAGATATCATTTTAATCACATTGACCTAGAGAAAAGAGAAAACATGTCAGTCTTACCATAAAATGCACGGTGGAACAAGCTTCAAATAATAATGTTTTTGGTTTTGTCATACATTTCATGGTAAAATAAAAGGTGTCATTACAAAGTAAAATTAGTTGTGCTAAGACAAGCCCCCTTTAAAAAAAATTGGCTTACATGGTGCAAACAAGGCAAAATTCTTTTGAAAATGTGTTTTTTTTAACCAAGTATAAAAACCCTGTGTAAAATCTAGCTTAACGCTGTGATCAAAATTTTTTTAAGGGGTTATCCATGAATAGAAAAACACAGCTAATTTCTTTCAAAAACAGCTTCACGTCTGTCTCCCAGTTGGGGGTAGTTAAGCAGCTCAGTTCCATTGTCGCGGAGCGGTTTTTGAAAGAAATTGGCTCTGTTTTTCTATTCCTGGATAACCCATTTTACCATAGGAAACTCACCAAATGCTTAAAATACATTACTTTACTCTTGTCAGGCACTAACAGGACGAGTTTTGATCCTTCCAGTCCTTTTTCAAATGTGCAATTGGGCATCTACAATCTCCTTAAAGTTTTTTCTAAGTCAGTGTTTCCCACCCATTGTGCCTCCAGCTGTTCCAAAACTACATCTCCCATCATGCCTGGATAGCCAAAAACTAAAGGTTGAAACTTTTTATTTTAGCACAAACCTTAGAGAAAAGGGGCACAGATCCTGGTGACCAGGTTGGCACTTTAAGACTGTTCCACATGTTTCTGTATTTTCTATTATTACCTCTTAGTTCCCTCTTAATTCTAATTACACTAATAAGCTAGAAAACTGTCATAGTCACACAATCATAAGACTCCGAATTCTAGAAGGTTTAGCTCCATGCATTGCGTAAGATTTTAAATGTCACATTTATTAATTTGTTACTTTTATTCTTTATTAATCATTATATTTTTATGGTCAATCTATTCTAAGGATTAAACACACAAAGAACTTTTACCTGTTTCTGTATCATCCAGGGCTCAAAGTCTAAGGGGTTATATATGATTTTATATTATGGAATTATTACCCTCTAGAACAGCAGTTCCTAACCTCAGTTATGTGTACCCCAGGGGTACTTTGCAGATATCCTGCGGTGTGAGGAAAAAAATCTGTTATCTGATGTCCAGGCTGTATGATTTTGAACCAGAGTGACCAGTGGCTGCTGATACTAGCTGACATCACTGCCCTGAGAAGCAGAGCAGGAGGACAGCAGGGAAGTGCTGCTATTGAGCTGCAGTGGATGGTAACTATTGCATCAGCTTTTATGGCTTTTATGCTCTACTGCTCCTTTGGACTAGTTATCTACTGCTATGCATCATAGCAGTAGGTGCCAATAGCAGAGAAGCAGTGGAGCATCACCAAGGGGCAGTATGAGGGCCTACAACTATATTTGGGCAGTATGGAGGCCTACAACTATATGGGGGTCAGTGTGGAAGCCTACAACTGTATGGAGGCAGTATGGGGTTTGCCTACTACTATGTGTGGGCCTACAACTGTTTGGGGGCTTACAACTATATGGGGTAATTGTCTAGACCTACTACTGTATGGGTGCAAGATGGGGGCCTACAACCATATGGAGCCACAGAGGGGGCCTCACTACGATATGGGGGAACAAAACAGACACTATTAATGAGTGGAGCATATGGAGAGTTTGTAGAGGTGAGCATTGTGCTGGAGAAAAATATCCTAAATGTTTGGCAGATTCAATGCCCAAATGGGTATGGATCCACTGTGCTACTTATCAGTTTGGCTTTGGGCCAAACTTGGAGGCAGAGTCTAAGTGTTCCCCTGGTTTTCATCCTTTATCCAGCTCCAGGATGCAGATGCAGGGAAACACCATATAGCTACTGCAGGGATGGTTCCGGTTAAGTTGAAGCTGGCAAGGCAGGTCAGAATGCCCCAGAGCTGAGCACCTGGGATACAGGCAGATGGGGCGAGCCGATGTTGATTACAGTAATAGTGCAACAACAGAGCTGATGAACAGAGCATAGTTGAGCTAGAGCTGTTAAAACAGCAGAGCTGAGGAACTCAGATGCAGCCAGGTGGAGTAAGCTTTATCGAGGCATGGTTCACAATTCGGGTCAAGCACTGGAGAAGCAGACATGTACAGTGAGAGTCAGCATGCATTCCCTAGTAATTGCAAGGCACTCCCTTTAAAAAGAAGCCACACCTGTTACCTGATGCCTGTACTTCTAAAGTCTCTGCCTGCTAATCCTGTCTGTTTTTCCTGCCTGTATACAGGACTTTGCCTTTGTCTTATCCCCTGGAACCTGACCTGTCTCTTCTGTTATGAACTTGGACTGTCTACTAGTGTTGAGCGGCATAGGCCATATTGGAATTTGCGACATTTCGCAAATACATGGACGGATATTCGTCATATATTCTCAAAATTCGCATATTCGCAGCCTTTTTTTACTATGTGGCATAAAATTAGCATGTGCATTCACCATAAAATTAACATGCGCATGCACAATATTGCGTGATATAAAAGCTAAAAGAAGGGAGGGATCAATATGTATGAAAATTTGCATATGCGAATATTCGCATATGTGAATTTTCGGACGCCTGCCAGTTTGACAGAGGAACTAGTTTTGGAGCCTTGTTTACACCACAAGCTGGAAGCAGGGTGGGATGATCACTGTAATGTGTACTGTGAAAAAAATGTGAATATTCGTAATTGGGAATATTTACCTCTATATTCGCAATATTCGCAAATTTGTGAATATGCAATATTCGCGATAAATATACACATTGCGAATATTCATGCCCAACACTACTGTCTACCACGATTCCTGTCTGTTTGCAGCTTGTTTCAGCAAGCACCCATAGCCATCTTGGCTAGCTGTTCTCACAGTACGTACAGTACGTTAATCGGCTCTGCTGCGTCTGGTGTTATCTTTAGTGTCAGTTTGCCCCATTCTGCCAGCCTCGCTGCCATTTGTGGTACAGTGGGTCCACACCTATGGGGCGTTACATCCAAGCAGAATTTAGTGAATCTTTATGAATTCTGCTTGGGGTAGCCTGGATGTCGGTTATCCCCAAGAAATCGAGCATTGCAAATCGCAACAAAAATTTAAGAGTAGTTCTCGGATTTCTGCCACAGATTTCATGGTAGATTTTATTGGTGGAACACCCCATAAAAGTTGCCATTATCAAGTAAAGTATTTTGAATTCACTTCCATAATAATAGCAATAGCCAACCTTCACTATTTCTCACATCAAGGTGTAAGTTATTGTAACCAGGGTGACATTACCCTTTTCTCTTTTTCCCTGCTTCAGAAGAGCTCTAAGGGCACCATGGGAACCCCTTCAAAATTTAGCTATGGGGCCCTGTTATCAAGCCTCCAGCAAAACCACTGTTTCTCTTTACCTCATTTCTTTACATCATTCTTATTGTTTGTTGCTGAAAAAGCCTGAAACTATTTATTCGAGACAACAAAGAACAGACTGTCTCAGGACTAGCACACTCTTCTGAAGGTATGTAGCATCCTAATGAATAGGTTGTCACCACCGCGCTGGAATCATTCCCTTTGGAACGGCGGCTTTTCATTCAACGACGTAAAGCTGGAAAGGATTTACAAATAGCTCTATATATAGAGATGGCACAACTGTGGAACAAATGGCTTTGCACAGATTTGCAGACACCCAAAATAATTACTGTGCCCCATTCCCTCCATTTACATTTTCCCAGGAGCCCCTGCTCCATCTACATAGACAATCCTTATCCCCAAGTCGTGTCAGCACTTCTGAGTGTGAAGTATTGCAACTGAAGATCTAATAGAATTGAGAATGCTATGCAGATACCAGGGGTAATAATATTCTCCGACCGTTCGCTGAGCAGGGGACAGACAGAATTATTGCAGCTTGCTCCACATTGCTCTTCTGGGTCCTGTGCTCTGAAGGTCAGATTCATAATACTGTCGTAATTTCTTTAGTCTGGAGGATCTGAAGGGATGATGTTTCGGAGGATGTTGCACATACATCATTGTTTATTCAAGCTGGAGTGCTTAGGCCCTTAAAAAGGCTTGAAGCAATGTCACTTCTAGGTATAAATATACTTCATAGGGAAAATCTAAATAATACAACAGAAAGGGCTGATTTCTTTATATAGAGCTAAATATATGCAGGATGTAGCTCTATATCAATGTTCCCCAACCTGTGACTATCCCATTGCTGCAACTACAAATCCTCTCATGCCTTGGACTACATAGAAATAAGGGGGGGCCCATAGGAATTATCAATATGGGCCTCCAATTATGCTGGCTGATTTGCTCACAAAACAAAAAAGTCTTGTGTTTATTTCCCTTTTGCCCTTCATGGTCCATTGGTCAATACTCTTCTCCATTAATGTTCTGACAATGCATCCCCATGGAGAGAGGATTTCTGGACAGTTTATTACCAATACAAAAAGAAATGGGACTAACTGAAACAGGGCCACCTCTTTCCAAGGGCCCCATTGCAGTCGCATGGTCTGCCACTATGGTATGTACGCCCTTGCCACCAGGATTGATGGCAGTAGAGCAACAAGTTGAGAAACACTGGTCTACATTATACTCAGTTTATAAAGGTAATGTTGCCATTTCTTAAGGGTGGCACTGGAAAAAAATTGTGTTGTACCCAGTCCCCCATCCCAGATAACTCCTTTAAGGACTTAGGCTACCATAAAAGAAAAAGAAAGTAACTCCGACCTGTGCGACCCCCTGCAGCTTCTATTCCATGGTGTACTGTCCTTGCTGATCTGCCCGATGATGTCTCAACACGCAGGACATGCCTTCTCCGCAATCAGTGTGTGAGGGGGCCCCTACTATGACCAGGGATTGACTAAGTGGGTATTCCCTGTATGTCAAGGCAGAACCAAAAAGTGCTGAGCAATGAAGAAAGGGAACGGTCAAAACAGCAGCAGTGAGTTATTATGGCTTTTTTTAAGGTTCTAGATAATCCCTTTAAAGTGAAGCTTTTAGTTGCATAGAGTTGTAATATGAGCTTGAGAGTTATCCAACTAAATCTGTTAAATGTCCTAAGGTAGTGAATGGAGGTATCATTCAGCGACATATGGAGGGCCTTTGGCACTGCAGGTTAAGGCCACTAAGATTTTCTATGCCTCCCTACAGGCTACATGTGTCGTGCTCTGAGCATGAAGTCTAACTTTTAATTAAAGGGGTTTTCTAACCATTTGTGTAAAAGTACCCTGTGGTACTGAAGAGAGAGACAAAAAAAAAAAAAAACAATACTCCACCCCTAGACATCCAAAGGATAGGAGATAAAATGTCTGATCATGGGGGGTCCTACCGCTGGGGACCTCCACGATCTCCGTGCTGCACCCGGCATTTGTTTAGAGAGTCAGGTTCAGCGTCGGAGGCTCATGACATCATGGTCACGCCCCCCTCAATGCAAGTCTATGGGAGGGGCGTGATGCCCTGCATCGCCAGTCATCCGTTCCTCTCCGTGCACCAGATATCTAGGGTGCCGCAGCCGAGATCAGACATCTTATCCCCTATCCTTTAACTTACTACAAATTCAGCACCACTCCAGAGTCCCTGGAGAGAGTACTGCAATTACATCCTATGCACTAAGCAATGGGTGGTGCAGTCTAGTACAGATGACTGCACTGAGGCCAGTGATTGGCTGAATGGTACCGTGCTTAGTGTATGAGGATTTTATGGAGAAACTTCCACTGGAGACTCCAGAGAAGCAGTGGTGCTGAACTGGTGACCAACAGCATTTTCTTCCTATCCTTTTACCTCCCTCTTAATGGGTTTGTGCGCTGCCTTGCCTTTCGGAGCTCCGCTCGCAGCGTCCGGAAGTTCATTACTCCGAACGCTGTGTGCGGGCTTCCGTGTTCGCGGCCGCCCCCTTGTGACGTCACACCCGGCCCCTCGTGACGTCACGCCCTCCCCCTCAACAAAAGTCTATGGGAAGGAGGCGTGACAGCGGTCGCGCCCCCTTCCCATAGACTTTCGTTGAGGGGGCGGGCGAGACATCATGAGGGGCCGAGCGTGACATCACGAGGAGGCGGCCGCGAACACAGAAGCCCGCACACAGCGTTCGGAGTAATGAACTTCTGGATGCTGCGAGCGGAGCTCGGAAAGGCAGGGCAGCGCACAACCCCTTTAAAGGAATTTGTCAGCTGCTACCGAGTAATCTGGCTATGCAGTCCGGCCTGCCCCAACTGTATTTTACAAGCTGAGGGGGTGGTTGAGACTAAATTGTCAAATTACTGCAGAACAGCAAGAATCTTTTAAAATTAATTTTATATTATTATTATTTAATGAAGAAAAGGCTACAGGAGACAAACCAAGTGTATAAGCTAAAAAAGTGTAGCAACTGGCTAGGCTGTGCATGATGCCCAGGCCAATCAGCAGCTGAGGAGGGGTATTTGCTTTCCAGCTGTTCTCTTCATTTTCAGCTGATCTTCAGTATCAATCCTCTCCGTGTCTGTTCACACATGTAACTTTGTTTTAGCCATTACCTTTGTAGTTCTGACTAGTTTGTTTAGCTTTTTTCCAAGTTCTGCTTGTTTAGTGATATCTGTCTGCACTCGTCGGTTTGATCCTGTCTAGTTTGTATCTGTTATGGGAACCTGTATTTTTTTCTCATTTTAGACCCATTTGTATTTTGAATTACTTCATGGTTAGGCCCATGATTCACAGCTTGCTGCTTTGTCATTGGCCTGGAGCTTGGTTTTGTTCCTGTATTTAGCATGTGTGACCTGAATCTGAAGCTTGATCATATTCAAACCCGTTCCTCTTTGTGCTTATGCTTGGAGCGTTTTTGCATTTAATCTTGTAATCAAGTACCTGTTAATCCTGATCTATATAGTATTATGACTTCGGTTAAAGGAGTAGTGCAGTGAAAAATAACTTGTCCCCTATCCAAAGGCGATAGGCGATAAGTTATAGATCGGGAAGGTGGGGGGGGGGGTCTGACCTCTGGGACCCCCTACGATGTGATTGTCACTGCCATAAAGGGAGCCAGTTATCTGAATGTGCCACAAACTTTAGCCTTCTAAAGCCTTTTTACATATATAAACCACTTTGTCAATGGGTAGTGGGGTTAACGCGCTGTGTTCACCGCGACCGGATACGAGTATGGCACATGCGGGCACGCCTCCTTACCCGAACGTCCGGGTTGGTTGAAGCAACTGTCACAAAGTGCTGCCCACTGCCCGCGGAACCAGATATGTCGTCAGAAGCCGCTACTGTTCCACATGTGCGCTGGCAGTATCGCACGGCTCACACAGGCGTACACATGGTGAAGCTGTCAAGACATCTGTCAGGTAAGTGGATCATCCTTTCTCTGTACAGGTACTGCTCCTAGTTTGGACCACAGGCTTATAGTGCTCTGTATGTTTTGTGTTTTATTGCAGGGTCCATCAGATGTTTTCCCAAATCTTTTTTCCACAGGATTGAGAAAAGTAAATGTGACTGTGGAATACTTTATATACTGTCAGCATTTCTATTGGGGCTGCAACTGTATCTGCAACCCCAGTACTGTATTATTGTCTGGATATGAGTGCATAGGGCCCCATGTTTCTGTGCACACATTTGTTATCAGCCCCTGATGAGGTCACCTATTCAGATGTACTGAAACGCGTAGGACAGGGCATTGTGCAGAAGTTATACGCTTGATGGCCTGTGATATGACGTTGACTGGTCAGACTGGGTGATTTTTAGGCGTTCTGAAGACAGTATAGTTAATCTCTTAACTGTGAGTTATTCCTGCATCTCTTGTAGCAAGGGAGAATCATCAGTATCCCTTGTTAGTATAATATTTCTTGCACTATTATCTATGTTTCCTAACAGCATATTTATTAAAATTTCCACTCCCCCTTACCATTCTATTATAACCCCCCCCCCCCCATGACCTCTTGAATGGGGCCCCAGCAGTCTGCTGGAAGGGGCGTGCCGACCCCTGCAGGAAGCTGCGACCGACACGCCCCCTCCATGTATCTCTATGGGATACATGGAGAGGGTATGTCGGCCCCAACTCCGTGCGGGGGTCAACAAGCCCCTTCCAGCAGACTGCCGGGGCCCTATTCCGTAGAGGTCGGATCCCCGTGAACTATAACTGTTCACTACAGAACTCCTTTAATTTTGTCACTAATTCCTGTTATCTAGTTTTGTTCATATTCTCATAACTGCTGTATCTTGCTTTGGTTCTAAGGCTGAAGTCAGTACACTATATACCTACTGCTTATTTCCTATATATATATATATATATATATATATATATATATATATATATTTACAGTGCTTTAAGTGGGGCTGAACGCGGCGGTACTCAGTACCACCACTTCCAAAAATGCCTCTTGACAGTACCAGCACCTCTCCAGAACACGCTTTTAGCGTACCGGAACGCTAATTTGCACTGTTTTAATCCTTTGGTTGCGTGTTCACCACTGCCTGGGGTGCCGCAGGATTTTGCCATCAATTTTTTTTTTTTATTCCCTCCCCGGCATTTAAAGGGGGAAGGAAAGTATCTGTGCGCTTTGCTGTGTGTACGCACGCAGCGTTCCCCTGCATCTCCCATCGTCCCCCTGCATCTACCATCGTCCCCCTGCATCTACCATCGTCCCCCTGCATCCCCCATCGTCCCCCTGCATCCCCCCATCGTCTCCCTCCCCCTCCCCCCTGCGGCCCTGTTACCTGTGATATTGGTTGTAGTGATTTGTCCCCCTCCCCGGAGCACTGGCACGGTGCCTTGCCGGAAAGGGGAGGAAAGTGGAAGCTCCGCCGGATTCCCGTGCCAGTGTAGTGAAGATAAATGGCTTACTTAAGGTATGTACCCTTTCCACCCCTCTGTTACCCCTTCTTAACCCTGTCCACCCCCCTTCACTGCTGTCATCCATGTCCACCCCTCTGTTACCCCTTCTTAACCCTGTCCATCCCCCACTCCTGTCATCCATGTCCACCCCCTGTCCATCCCTGTCACCCATGTTCAGCCCCCCAGTCCGCCCCCCAGTCTACCCCCTGTCACACATATCTATCCCACCAGTCTACCCCGTCACCCATGTCCACCCCCTATTCACCCTTATGTCACCCCTCTTTTAACCGCTTGTCCACCCTCCTATCATCCATGTCCACCTTGGCCACCCCTCTGTCACCCCTGTCCATTCCCCTGTCACACATGTTCACCCCTCCTGTCCACCCCTCTGACCACCCCCCAGTCTACACCTGTCACCCATGTTCACCCCCCATTTACCCTCTGTCACCCCCGTCCATTCCCTTGTCACACATGTCCACCCCTCTGACCACCCCCAGTCTACACCTGTCATCCATGTCCACCCCCTATTCACCCCTCTGTCACCCCCGTCCATTCCCCTGTCACACATGTTCACCCCTCTGACCACCCCCAGTCTACATCTGTCACCCATGTCCACCCCCTATTCCCCCCTTTGCCACTCCTGTCCACCCCTCTTTTAACCACTTGTCCACCCTCCTGTCCTCCATGTCCACCTTGGCCATCCCCCTATCCACCCCTCTGTCATCCCTGTCCATCTCCCTGTCACCCATGTTCACCCCCCATTGTCCACCCCTCTGATCACATCCTTGTCACCCATGTTCACCCCTCTGTCCCTTTGTCAACCCTGTCCCCACCTTGTCACTCCTGTCCACTCCTGTCACCCATCTACACTCTTCTACACCCCTCTGTTACCCATGTACACTCCTCTGTCACCCATGTACACCCCCCTATGCCCCCTTTCACCCATGTACACTCTTCTACACCCCTCTGTCACCCATGTACATCCCTCTGTCACCCATGTACACCCCTCTACACCCCTCTGTCACCTATTTACACCCCTCTGTCACCCATATACACCCCCTATGCCCCCTGTCACCCATGTACACTCTTCTACACCCCTCTGTCACCCATGTACACCCCTCTGTCACCCATGTACACTCCTCTATACTCCTCTATACCCCTCTGTGAAAAAATTCAGCTTTCTAGGTCCAAGCATTTAGGCTGGGCATTAATGAGTCAGTGAGTCTGGCCTTCTCTTTTTATATATATATATATATATATATATATATATATATATATATATATATATATATATATGTATATATATATAGATTGTTACTATATTGCATTCCTTTCATTCTAGAATATCCTGGTTCCCTGTCTATTTGTTAGCTTGTTAACCCCTCGTATCTTTACCTATTTCCCCAACCTCCGTACAGTTCTGTTTATTGTTTTGAGTCTGCACTTTAGCCAAGGGGAGGGACTGACACCCAGTAGTAGAGATGCAGCTTAGGGTGGTTATACAAGTAGGCAGGGAAAGTGGGTTTTAGAGGAGTACTCTGCCCCTAGACGTCCCGCCGTGATCTCTCCTGCAGCACCCCCCATTTCTCAGCTGCACAGCTGCCATGCCCCCTCCCATATACTTGCATTGAGAGGGCGGGCATGGCATCACAAGGGAGCGGAGCCATAGGCGTGCGCAGCCTATTGCATTAGGGTGTGCACCCTAAAGCACAAACTCACGCCGCGCGCGTGCATATATGTATATATACGCACACATACACACAGTTAGTATAGTTCCCCCACATTAGGTGCAGTATAGTCCCCCCACATTAGGTGCAGTATAAGTCCCGCCACATTAGGTGCAGTATAGTTCCCCCACATTAGGTTGGCAGTATAAGTCCCCGCACATTAGGTTGGCAGTACAGTTCCCCCACATTAGGTTGGCAATACAGTTCCCCCACATTAGGTTAGCAGTACAGTTCACCCACATTAGGTTGGCAGTACAGTTCACCCACATTAGGTTGGCAGTACAGTTCCCCCACATTAGGTTGGCAGTACAGTTCCCCCACATTAGGTGCAGTACAGTTCCCCCGCATTAGGTGCAGTACAGTTCCCCCGCATTAGGTGCAGTACAGTTCCCCCACATTAGGTTGGCAGTACAGTTCCCCCACATTAGGTTGGCCGTACAGTTCCCCCACATTAGGTTGGCAGTACAGTTCCCCCACATTAGGTGCAGTTCAGTTCCCCCACATTAGGTGCCACCTAATGTGGGGGAACTGTACTGCACCTAATGTGGGGGAACTGTACTGCACCTAATGTGGGGGAACTGTACTACACCCAATGAAGGGGAACTGTACTGCACCTAATGCGGGGGAACTGTACTGCACCTAATGTGGGGGAACTGTACTGCACCAGTACAGTTCCCCTACATTAAGTGCAGTACAGTTCCCCCACATTAGGTGTAGTACAGTTCCCCACATTATGTGCAGTACAGTTCCCCTACATTAGGTGCAGTACAGTTCCCCTACATTAGGTGCAGTATAGTTCCCCCACATTAGGTGCAGTATAGTTTCCCCACATTAGGTGCAGTATAGTTTCCCCACATTAGGTGCAGTATAGTTTCCCCACATTAGGTGCAGTACAGTCCCCCCACATTAGGTGCAGTACAGTCCCCCCACATTAGGTGCAGTACAGTTCCCCCACATTAGGTGCAGTACAGTTCCCCCACATTAGGTGCAGTACAGTTCCCCCACATTAGGTGCAGTATAGTTCTCCCACATTAGGTGCAGTATAGTTCCCCCACATTAGGTGCAGTATAGTTCCCCCACATTAGGTGCAGTATAGTTCCCCCACATTAGGTGCAGTATAGTTCCCCCACATTAAGTGCAGTATAGTTCCCCCACATTAAGTGCAGTATAGTTCTCCCACATTAGGTGTAGTATAGTTCCCCCACATTAGGTGCAGTATAGTTCCCCCACATTAGGTGCAGTATAGTTGCCCCACATTAGGTGCAGTATAGTTCCCCCACATTAAGTGCAGTATAGTTCCCCCACATTAAGTGCAGTATAGTTCCTCCACATTAGGTGCAGTATAGCTCCCCACATTAGGTGCAGTATAGTTCCCCACATTAGGTGCAGTATATCTTTCCACATTAGGTGCTGTACAGTTCCCCCACATTAGGTACAGTATAGTTCCCCCACATTAGGTGCAGTATAGTTCCCCATATTAGGTGCAGTATATCTTTCCACATTAGGTGCAGTACAGTTTCCCCACATTAGGTGCAGTATAGTTCCCCCACATTAGGTGCAGTATAGTTCCCCCACATTTGGTGCAGTATAGTTCCCCCACATTAGGTGCAGTATACTTTCCCCCACATTAGGTGCAGTATACTTTCCCCCACATTAGGTGCAGTATACTTTCCCCCACATTAGGTGCAGTATAGTTCCCCCACATTAGGTGCAGTATAGTTCCCCCACATTAGGTGCAGTATACTTTCCCCCACATTAGGTGCAGTATACTTTCCCCCACATTAGGTGCAGTATACTTTCCCCCACATTAGGTGCAGTATAGTTCCCCCACATTAGGTGCAGTATAGTTCCCCCACATTAGGTGCAGTATAGTTCTCCCCACATTAGGTGCAGTATAGTTCCCCCACATTAGGTGCAGTATACTTTCCCCCACATTAGGTGCAGTATAGTTCCCCCACATTAGGTGCAGTATAGTTCCCCCACATTAGGTGCAGTATACTTTCCCCCACATTAGGTGCAGTATACTTTCCCCCACATTAGGTGCAGTATACTTTCCCCCACATTAGGTGCAGTATAGTTCCCACACATTAGGTGCAGTATACTTTCCCCCACATTAGGTGCAGTATACTTTCCCCCACATTAGGTGCAGTATAGTTCCCCCACATTAGGTGCAGTATAGTTTCCCCACATTAGGTGCAGTATACTTTCCCCCACATTAGGTGCAGTATAGTTTTCCCCACATTAGGTGCAGTATAGTTTCCCCCACATAGTTTCCCCCACACCAGCTCGTGTTGGTCACTTACCATTCTGGCCGGCGCGCGCATCCTCTTCCTTGAATCTCCGCTCCTCTGTTGCTATGGGCGCACGCACGGGACGTCAATGACGTCCCTGCGTGCGCTACTTCCCGGCGGCCCCTGTGTTTTGAAAGTTAACACGGGGGCCACTGTAGAAAGGTAACCGGGACATCCTTGTGTCCCGAAAAGATCTTTCGGGACACAGGGATGTCCCGAATGTGACGGGGGGGTCCTCTGCGGGCTGCTCATGGTGGCCTCGGATGCCTCCCTGGGCTTGATTAGGGTGTGCCTGGGCACACCCGGCACACCCCGTGCGCACGCCTATGAGCGGAGCCATGACATCACTCACAATACTCTGTTCCCTGCATCGCCCGTCATCAGCAACAGAGCAATCCTTGCTCTGTGCAGCTGAGAAATGGGGTTGCTGCAGGAGAGATCGCAGGGGTCTCCAGCGGCGGTACCCCCGCGATCAGACATCTTATCCCCTATCCTTTGGATAAGGGATAAGATGTCTAGGGGCAAAGAACCCCTTTAGGTAATCTCAGGGTATACTATTCCCTACCCTTTTTTATCGACATTATTGCTCTGTGCTCTGTAATGTCTGAGAGAGCACAAAGGAGTACTATCAGACAGCAGGGAGCACAGAGGAGTACTATCAGACAGGAGACAGCACAGAGGAGCACTATCAGACAGAAGAGAGCGCAAAGGAGTCCTATCAGACAGGAGAGAGCTCAGAGGAGTACTATCAGACAGAAGAGAGCACAGAGGAGTCCTATCAGACAGGAGAGAGCACAGAGGAGTCCTATAAGACAGGAGAAAGCACAGAGGAGTACTATCAGACAGGAGAAAGCACAGAGGAGTACTATCAGACAGGAGAGAGCACAGAGGAGTGCTATCAGACAGGAGAGAGCACAGAAAAGTACTATCAGACAGGAGACAGCACAGAGGAGTCCTATCAGACAGGAGAGAGCACAGAGGGGTACTATCAAACAGGAGAGAGCACAGAGGAGTACTATCTGTGCTCTCTGCTGAGTACTATCAGACAGTGTTCTCCTGAGAGCAAAGAGGACTGCTATCAGACAGAAGAGAGAACAGAGGAGTCCTATCAGACAGGAGAAAGCACAGAGGAGTACTATCAGATAGGAGAGAGCAAAGAGGAGTCCTATCAGACAGGAGAGAGCACAGAGGAGTCCTATCAGACAGGAGAGAGCACAGAGGACTACCATCAGACAGGAGAACACAGAGGAGTACTATCAGACAGGAGAGAGCACAGAGGACTACCATCAGACAGGAAAACACAGAGGAGTGCTATCAGACAGGAGAGAGCACAGAGGAGTCCTATCAGACAGGAGAGAATGCAGAGGAGTACTATCAGACAGGAGAGAGCACAGAGGATTACTATCAGACAGGAGAGAATGCAGAGGAGTACTATTAGAAAGGAGAGAGCACAGGGGACTCCTATCAGACAGGAGAGGGCACAGAGGAGTACTAGCAGACAGGAGACAGCACAGAGGAGTGCTATCAGACAGGAGAGAGCACAGAGGAGTGCTATCAGACAGGAGAGAGCACAGAGGAATACTATCAGACAGGAGAGAGCACATAGGAGTACTATCAGACAGGAGAGAGCACAGAGGAATACTATCAGACAGGAGAGAGGACAGAGGAGTACCCATTTAAAACACTTTAAAGGAAATCTGTCACCAGTATCACCTGCACTAACCCGTGGGTACCGACAGGTAGTGCAGGTGACATTGATGACAATGGTACTTACCTTGTCCTTTTCTGTGCAGGGGATCGCTGGTAATCTCCTTCATTAGCTTCAACTCGGAACCAGGCTTGGGGCACAGTCGCAGCTTAGTGACATCACCGCTGCTGTTCTCTAGCAGCAGGACTTGGCAGAAAGCAACAGCAGTGACATCAATAAGCTCTGCCCTTGCCCCAAGCCATTGCTTCTCTCTTCTGGGTGCTTCTGCTAGAGAACAGCAGCGGTGACATCACCCATGCCCCAAGCCGGGCCTGGAGCTGAAGCTAACGGAGGAGATTATCAGAGATCCCCTGCTCGGAACTGGACAAGGTAAGTACCGTTGTCATCAGTGTCACCTGCACTACCTGTTGGTACCAACAGGTTAGTGCAAGTTAGTGACACTGGTGACAGATTTTCGTTTAAAACATGACTGGAGATTATACTGGATACCCTCTTTTGGAGGGAATTTTGCCTTGACATATAATCCCTAATCATGTTTTAAGGCTTTTTTTACTTAAGATACTGAAATGTCTTCTTATTTTCTAATCTCTTTCTATTTTCTGATTTTTTATAAAAAATGTTGTACATTATTATAGGGGCTGCCATCTTGCTTCAACTGTTTTAACAGAACATAGTGATATGCTGTACTGCAGGACCCATGTAGCATACACATGACTTGTCCTGTGCAGATAAACTGGAGACATTTTTAGAGGTTATTCTACATGCTGATCTACGTTGTAAATGGTGGTGGATCCTGTGTTATCTCTCTACTTTCCTATCTCTTGAGAACAAAGGCATTACTGGGCAATGATCTCTACAGAACAGGAAGTCTGAGCTTAGTTTTAACCCTAGTGGCCAGAAAGGAAACTAAGATTTTTTTAGTATTATTATAAAATATAGATAGCAAAATGAAAAAATAGATTTAAACAAGTTATTTTCTGATGACACATTCCCTTTAAGGGTCAGACATTGATTGTAGAGGAAGCAGCCACAAGAAGGTGGCACTGTAGGGCAAGCTATTTTTTTTTCTTAAATAGGCTACTTTTTTTATTCTTTTTTTCATTGAGCATTGCTGTGACATGCTGTGCTCTGGCCACATAAAGTCTGTGGCCATGAGCGCAGCATTCCCTTGTCCCCGACTGCCGGAGTGGCCGGGATTCGCATTGCGGCTCGTCTCTTACTTCACTCCACTCCTGCAGCTGCTTCCTCTCAGCCCCGGTGCACGCGCCCTAAGGATGCTATCATACTATTTATTAACCATACAACAAGGTTCTGTTGCCCATATAAAATTCTGGGAGACAGAAGGCATGCTCTGTCTGCTGCTGTGTAATATATATTTTTTTTAACAATATACAAATAAGTGTCCATTTTATTGCAGCGTTTTGTATTGAAATGTATACATTACAAACTGGAATCATTATTTTTATTTCTGCATATCACTAAAGTATACAGATGTACCTATATAAGGTGAATTGCATTTTTCTGTATTTATTTGGTAATTCATAAAGGTCATAATATTTTTATAATTTTGTTGACCATAATTAACAATTCATGACTGATTTATGGTATTATTATCCTTCTGACATAATGGAGGCCTTAGCGAGATAATATCTCCTACATAATTTAGTCCCAGTGTCAAAGATATTCCCCCGACAATATGTCTTCTTACTTTTTCTTTTTTGCTGGACATATCACTTGTAGTGGGATGCCATAGACCAGCTTTGAAAAATGCCTTTATGTTTGTTAAAGGGGTATTCCGGGCTTAACTAACTTTTAACTATCCTGCCCATTATGAAGAATTATACTAGTTCTACATTTACTTGCTATACGGCTCTGCCGTGGATTGTCTACTTTTTCTTCTTTATACGGTCCCCCCAGGACTAGTGTTTCCATTCAGGTCTTGATGATGTTCATCTCACAATCCTTTGCGGCTCGAGGCGGTAGCTTGTATCAGGGGGCTTGGCTATTTCTTGTATTTTCTCACAAGCGAGCCCTCTGAGGACGTTTGCGGTCCATCTGTATATCCTGACGTGCCGGTGTCCCATGATCTCGGCACTCTGCCGAATGCGGGAACACAGGGAACACTGGCAAAATGGGACGTACAGATGGACTGCTAACGTCATCAGGGGACTGGCTTGTGAAGAAATACAAGAAATAGCCAAGCCCCCTGATACCAGCTGCCACCTTGAGCCGCAAAGGATTGTTAGACGAACGTCATCAAGACCTGAACTGAAACGCTAGAGCTGGGGGGACAATATAAAGAAGAAAAAGTAGACAATCCACGGCAGAGCCATATAGCAAGTAAATGTAGAACTAGCAAAATTCTTCATAATGGGCAGGATAGTTAAAGTTAGTAAAGCCCGGAATACCCCTTTAACATAAAAAAGACAATACCCCATTGCTCTCCCATAACCTTGTTATCTCGGCACCCAGTCTCTGAAAGTAAAGTGAACTTTACTTTCTGGAGCTGCAGATGGTATATCACCAGTGATTGGCTGAGTGATGTGTTATAAGCAGCATCAAGAAATAAATTTCACTGGAGACTGGGTGCCGTGATAACAAGGTTGTGGGGGAGCAATAAAGGTAAGTATCATTTTTTTTGTATGGAGCCAAGCCTAGGCACATATACTGTTATTAGGGATGAGTGAATTGAACTGTGTTCTACACCCCTATCAAGTGTTTGGAAAATTCGCTCATCTCTAATTGTTATATTGAATAAAATATTTTGACTGGATAACCCTTTTGAATGGGTTACCTGACAATATTTTTTTTCTACAACAAATGTTGGTAAAAGTTATTGTACTACCTCTCTATGGTTTTTCATGCTTTACTTTTGCTTCTGATACAATATGTCTCTCTTGCCTTCATCAGCCTAACTTCCTGTTTAATGGACTTCCTCTAATGGATGTCCTTTTCCTGTGGACACTCTTACCAGGAATTCAGCCAAAACACAGGAAGGTAGTAAAATAACTTTATTTACTAATGTTACAATAGGTTATCATCGACAGAAAACCCCTTTAACCACTTGGGGATTTTCCATTTTGCACTTTTGTTTTTTCCTCCTCACCTTTTAAAAATCATAACCTTTTCAATTTTGCACCTAAAAATCCTTCTGATACAGATACACCCCTCCATCCCCAACAAGTTAAGATCCCATCCTGTGAGTTTTTCACACAGGAAATCTGTGCTGAAAATCCACAGAGTATACACTGTGGCCCCCTATTTACTATCCTGTTCCCGACAGTTTTTCCTTGTGTTGTATTGCATGCTGCATGTGATACAATTTGTGATAGGCGCCTGGAAACGGGGGCTGGTCTCATCAATAGGGGCTTGTCCCCAGCAATTAATAAAAATTCCAACATATTTACTAATTTTCCCACATAATGTGTGATGGATTTGAGCTTTGGAAAAATACCTGTTGGGGGAATAAAAAAAAAAAAACACAAAGAAAACTCCACTCCACTCTCAGTAAATCCACCCCAATGTGTGCCCCAACCCTACAGATCACCAATGTAGAACCATTGTAAAGTCATCCACAAGTAAGAATATTCTCAATAACATCATATACACCATTGGGACCAGAACAATATGTACCTTATGCATAATGTTTTTCAGATTTTTTATTGATAAAAACTACACAAAAAGCTATAACTGATCATAATAGTATTTAAAAAAAAATTATACTCTTGTGATTTAACCTTGTCAATAAAATCCAAATAAACCAATATGGGAATGATAATCCTTATATGTCTGAATGTATGAAGGGGCCAGATGACGGCTTCCCACTGCACATCTTTTTTTCCGTGATTCTAACCACCAGAGTGGCTGAGGCTGGTCTCCTCCCAACGCTGTCCCCTGTGGTTGGTAGTCTGATCAAAAGCAAACCTTTCTAACAGGAAAACAGGAAAGAAACACAGTTCAAAGAGATCCACTGGGTTATTCGACATGAAACAAGAAGCATTCCCTACCCCGAAATCCCCAAAGTCTCCCCATTTTGGTTCATCTGTATTGGAACCATGCAACGTGTAGAAAAAAAGAAACCAAATGTACAAGCAGATATTTCTCCCGTATTTAACGGAAGTGGATCCAAAACTGGTTAAGAAATCCTTTGCGTGGATCCAGTGTTACTTTATTTTTTTTATTTTTTTTTTATTTTATTAACTTTAATTATGTTTTCTTTTTTTTACACCAGTGGGGCTTAGGATAATACTTTAAAGCCAGAATAAACCCCATGCTGTTCCTAGTTCATCCATGAATGTTCCATGGCCCTGCAAACAGAAGTCTATTCCGTGCTCAGTGTTTTTAGTTTTGCGTTATTTATTGATAATACAAGCACACAACTTCTTTCTCCAGGGTACTCCAAACAACTGTAATCTGTTACTGTGTGTTTGTCCACCGATTCTTCCTCTCCCAAGATGCACAATCCAGGAACAAGACTCCTGATGTTATTGGTTTGGAATCCTCTCAATGTATATGGCAGGTGCTGCTGAGCGAGCTATGGTGGAGATGTAGCTCTGGTCCCTACTAAGCTCTAGGTTGGTGGTTTCTCTTTGCTCTCGAGATGTCCCATCATAGCCCTTATTTACAAGGAGTGTCTTGTGTGTCTGGCAATATCCGACCATGGGCTGGTCATAGCTGTAGTATGGTAGAGTCTTGATGTGCCGTGGAATCTGGCAAAGAAAAAAAATATATTTCATAAGGATCCTTAGAAAATGAAGAATTTTTTTGGTTATCATACAATTATTTGATAACTTTTGTAAAGAAGATCCCAATGAACAGTAAACTTGCATTAAAAGCATTTTTTAGGGCTCTGTTACCAGTATGCACATAAACAGAGTTATATTGTCATGACCAGGGGTGGACAGGGAGAGTGAGCTCTAAGCTGTCCCTAATAATATTCTCCTGGCCTACTTGCCCATCCGCCCTAAACAGCGGATCGGCAACCACGGTGCCAGTCCCTACCTGAGCTAGAGTGCAGAGGGCGTAAAACAAATAATAATATACAATGTAAAATAATGGGGAAACCACCCAACAAGCAGATATACCAGACAGAATATAAACAGGCAAACAGGGCAGGATGAAGTGTACTAACATAGAGTTCAGAAACCGGAACCAAGATAAATGGCAGACATGAATTAATGGAATAAGTATAAAGCAGAAACCAGAATATGCAGGGGATGAACAGATGAACTGAATGTAAAACACTAAACAGATCAAGAAAATAGAACACTGTTCCCAATGGACACAGAACACTAATATAAACGATCAAACTAACATAAACGGACACAGATCAGTGATAAAGTACAGAGGACACTATAGACCATTGGGAATGTACAGAGGAAACTCTAGATAAGTGATTTTGTACACTATCATCAGTGTATGTACTAAAAACACATAAGATCAGCAATCATGAACTCTATAAAAATGGACAAGAAAAACCAAACTCCACAACAAGGAGAAATGCAGATCAGGATACCAAAACATGAATTATACAAAGCCAAACTCCACCAAATGGAGGAACCAGGGTACGAGAACAGTAATTATACCAGCAAGACTCACAGTGTGAACACAGACTAAGATTCAAGGCTAAAGCAGAACGGACATACAAAACTCCTAAAATCTGACAAAAGTTCTACAGACTTATATCAAGAATTATCAGAACTATTGACCATGATTAAAACTCAGAAATATGACATGATAAATACAAGGTGCATGATAAACAGACATGGTCAGAATTGCACAAATCACCAGCATAGAATATAGGCCAAGCTGGGGTTTTAAAGCCACACCCAAACTGCAATAGGGTGAAAGCATTAACTCTTCCAAGCCTAGGAAGAATTAGAACAGACACAGCTCAGAACACAAAAAACTGTGTGTGAACAGATCCAAAGACAGAAAAACAGAAAAACACAAAAACGTACATCACATAAATAAAGATACTGAGGCAGTAGAGGAGAGATATGACGGCACCACTCAGCGTCATGTAATGCAACACAAAATTAAACATACAGTCACGGAGGGGGAGTGCAAGGACCGGAGGACAGGGGTGCACGATGTGTGAAAAATAGACATCCACATAGAAGCCACAGCAAGAAAATTCACATCGGCACTCACCTGCTAAAAATTTACTTTTATTTCTACATCTTCATAAAACAAAAGCCGGCCTTGGTGGGATCGGGAAACAGAAAATGCAACAGCCGGAGCTGGGAGGGCAACTCCGGCTTTTGCTTTTTCTGTTTCCAGATCCCACCAAGGCCAGCTTTTGTTTTATGAAGCTGTAGAAATAAAAGTTAATTTTTAACAGGTGAGTGCCGATGTGAATTTTTGTGCTATGGAACATATATAAAGATATTTCAACATATACTAAAGTGTACTTGTACTGTTACATAGACCAAACATAGTATATTTCTGACTATTTTAGGTCTGCTTCATGGTTGTATGCATTTTCCTTGTTGGAAATGAAAGTGTGGTAGACTACTTGCTGATTTGGTGTGGAATTTAACCCTTTGCATTGCACGGACAACATTTTCTAACAAATCCATTTTGATAGATATGTTAAAATGTGCATTGATTTATTTTACTTCACATGTATATAGGGGTTTGTAAGACCCTTTTTCTAGCATTGTATTGTATAAGGGCATACAGCTGGTAACCACACAGCCACTATGGGGCTTTTGGAGATAGGGTGTACAGCCACGGATGTAACAATAGAGAGTGCAGAGGTAGCAGTCACACTGGGGCACCTCTGCCTATATGTAGATGACATTAGTATAAATGGCACAAGGTCGGCATGGTTCCCTGTAAAAGGTTTTGCATTGGGACCAGAAGCTACAAGCTCTGGATACAACTATGGTTCACTAACATTACCTTTGCTATGTGGTGGTAAGAACCTCTGCAATACTTGGGGAATTGGCCAAAAGGTTAATAGAAAGGGTATGAATGGGAGGCCCATAACTGGCTTTCAGTCCTGGGTGGATAAACACAGCACCATAAAGGGGGCTCAGTTGCTTTTGCTATGGATCCCCTTCTCTTCTATGTACATCTCTGCACTGCAGGAGTTTTAAGCTAACCTAACATAACCTATTGTACCCAACTACACATGTTTTCTTGAAATCCCAGTATTCTATTACATCACAATTCATTTGTAATTAGAACAGCTTAATTGAAATCTAGATTTCTGAATAAATATGAATTTATTTCTGACTGCTACAAAAAAAAAGAGAACAATTAACATATGTGCTACAATTAACCATTACAACGTATGAGGCAGACAATAATATAAGTGGCATATACTGTAACATCAACTGACATACTGTAGATTAAAAGGAGAAAGAGAATGGAGTCGTGGATAATAAGCTGTGCTCAGAAATATAGGTAGAAATGGAAGTGTCTGTAATTATCCTGTTATTACTCCATTTCTATGCAGAATTTATATTTGCTTACTGCATCAACCAATTAGATATGCTATGCAGGATCCACCGCAAATTTGTTCCGAATAAATCATCCTAAAGAAGAGCGCATGACAAAATACAATTAAGCGTCCCATAAAGTATTGTCACGACAATGTGTTTATAATTTTTTTCGCTTTTGCTTTTTTTTCTTAAGAATATTATGCATGAAATTCTGTCCCCATGAGACAGATGGGGATTTAGGATCCGGAATTGAGAAAGGCTGCATGCCATGCTGTTTTTTTAGGTAATATTTATGTAGTACTGTATTCTAGCAAGAGCTTGTGCAATAGTACATATAGGGGGAGGGGCAACATATAATTATATATGTATATATCTTGTACTGGACACTAGGTAGCTGGGTCTAACTTTTTGCCACCTCCCATCCCACCTAAGATAAAACTATGTACAAATATGTTTAGGAAGTGACAACATTTTATATGACACCAGATAAGTGTTCCAGGAAAGTTAATATTTATATCCTAATGTTTCATTTACTTTGTTTATAGGAGAGCAAAAAATAACTTATTCCCTATCCACTGGATAGGGATTAGTAGCTGATCGCGAGGAAGTCCAACAGTTGAGACCCCCCCATGATCTCCGGAATGGGACCCGGCTCTCAGTGAGGCACATGTGCGGCAAATAACGTGCTCCATTCATTTCTATGGATGCAGCAAAAAGACCCGAGTACAGAACTCAGGCATCAAAGGCGCTCCCATAGAAATGAAAAGAGTGCTTGCCATCTACCAGTAGACAATGTGTTCCTCACTGACAGCCAGGTCCCATTCCGGAGATTGTGGGGGGTCCCAGTGGTCAGACACCCCCCCCCCCCCCCAGCAATCAGCTACTTATGCCCTATCCTGTGGATTCCAATTCCAATTTCTTATGAAACCCATTCAATACAATATCAAAACACATAGAAGACTTCCTTTACATAACAAACACATAGTGTCCCTGCATAGACAAATATAGGTTATACAGTTAGTGACAGAAGGTCATCAAATGATGTTGTTGAAAATGTGGAAATGGTAAAGCTTAAGCTAAGTTTCTGCTCCAAATCGTGTCGTCCTTTCTGAATCCGTCAATCAAGAGCCATAATTTCCTGTTTCAAAGACTACAAGCAAGTAGTACACCAATTGTGGGGATCCCTGGCAATAGTTTACATATGTGCCTGAAAGACAACAGTACAGTCACCCTTATGTGCCCTGGAGGCGGCCCCTGCTGTATGTACAATGATTTCTCCCGCCTGCTCAGGCCAATTACCCCCCTCCCTCACACTTTCCAAGCGAATAACTAGGTTTCATACAATAATACAAATAATAACACAAAGGCATAATGCTCTATTAATTATTAGGAATTCTTCAACTCATTCCTCAATGGATCTATTGTACATTATTTTGTGATGAGAAATTTTTATTTTAATTAAGTTCCTGAAAGTATTGATGAAGAACAAGGGTTAAGTTTGTGTGGAAGAAACTAGTATTCGCAACATGATCCTTCCTAGGCATAGTGGTGTCTCGCTCTCAAGCACTAGGACCCATACTGTGCTGTCCTGGTGACTAAGAAAATCTGAGAACAGCCTGTCAGATGGCGGACTGTAGGTTGTCAATCAACGTGAGTCTTTTATGCACAGCTTGTATGCATTCTTGTAGGTTCACTTAAGGTAAACTTACATTGTAAATTATACATATACTCATAGGAAATTTAATGGAACCATATGTGTCAGCGCAAGTTTGAAATGATATATGAAATGTAGTTGAAAAAAAAATAACAAGTCAATTTAATTCAACTTTTTAGCATGCAATGTTGACCCAAGGGGGAAAAAAAGTGATGTTTATTGAAGGGGATGTTCAGACAACCCTGTCATGCACAAAACACCTGTCCCTATGGTCCACAGTGGAAATTCATGGTCATTCATCTGAATGGCTACTGTGTAATAAAGCATATACTCTGCAGCAACTGCTAGTAGGGAAACATCTTGCTGTTGCTTCCCTTGGCAAAATCACGTTTGCAGAGGACGTGCAAACAGATCTTGGGGTAATCGGGGTGCATTCATAAAGGGGTTGTCTGCAATGAGACAAAGTCTCTAAAGTGTAACTGTTACCTCTGTAGAAGGTATGGAGGGGCAGCCACCAGTAGCTGGGCATTAGGAGTCGGGACAGGCGGAAGCTTTACTTACTAGTTATATTGTTATAATGGCATTGTTTTCTAATCCAGTTTAGGAGTCGGAGAGGCCGGCCGAGCTGCAATGGCAAGCCTCCTCCCCGCCTGACCCTCTCCCGCCCTGTATGTCAATCATCCAGTAAGGGTGAGGAGGAGGCATGCTGCTGCTACCGGGCTGGCCTCTCCAACTGTTCGGCTGAATTAGAGAAGAATACCAAAATAAGCTTGCAAACCGCAGCCACAGTAATTGAAGGTATCGTCTATCCCATCTCCTAGCTGACGGTGCCTGAACCCTCTTAACTTTTACAGAGGTGACAGTTACACTTTTCGTAAAACTTGAGTTTTTGACATCTCTGCCAAGAATTAAAAGGCCAGCAAAGGACCAGTACTCATATAGCAGAGTTATTTGAGAGTATTACCTTCCCAACAGCAACATTTATGTTTTGTTTTAATTCATACAAAGTTACTTAGAATTACTTATATTCACCCACACCTGATGTATAGCTGGTTCTAGGAGGATCGGCATTTAGCTTATTGTGGTATAGCCTTGATGTCTGTGTGTTTTTAATAGTTTTTAATTGTTTGCCTGGTTTGTCATTAAACCATGGTTGTGCACATATAATCCTTTGCTGTCTCTTTCTTTCTCTTGGGTTTTTAGTTTTAGTCATAGATTATAATTGAAGTTAAAGAAGTACTCCTATGGCCAGCCTTCCGGCTGCATTTGGAACTAATGTTCTGGACACTGTGAGCACGCTGCGGGGGTCGGCCACGCCCTTCCCATAGACTTGTATATGAGGGCGTGTCCTGATGGAACGAGGGGGCGTGGCCAACCCCCGCAGCATTCGCACAGCATTTAAAACTAAATGTTCCAAATTCAGCTGGAAGGCTAGCCAGCAGAGTACCCCTTTAAGTTTTATTTATTCATGATACAGTGTGGGGAAAATATAGGGTATGTAGATATCTTCTGGTATTTTGTGAATACTTTAATAGAGTTATTACTCGAAATATGGTGATGTGACCCCCTTTAACCCCTTAAGGACGCAGCCTGTTTTGACCTTAAGGATGCAGCCGTTTTTTTGCAAATCTGACCACTGTCATTTTTAGCATTAATAACTCTGGGATGCTTTAACTTATGAATTAGATTCTGAGATTTTTTATTTTTTTTGTGACATATTCTACTTCATGTTAGTGGTAAATTTTCTTCAATACTTGCATCATTTCTTGGTGAAAAAATTCAAAATTTCATGAAAAATTTGAAAGTGTAGCATTTTTTGAATTTTTAAGCTCTCTGACTGTAAGGAAAGTGGACATTCCACTTGATTCACATATACAATATGTATAGTTTGTGTTTTCATCATAAAATTGACATGTTTTAAATTTTTGAAGACATTAGAGGGCTTTTTAGTTTAGCAGCAATTTTCCAATTTTTCATGAAAATTTCAAAATCTGAATTTTTCAGGGACCAGTTCAGTTTCAAAGTGAATTTGAGAGTCTTTATGTTAGAAATATCATATAATTGACCCCATTATGAAAACTGCACCCCTAAAAGTATTCAAAATGACATTCAGAAAGTTTGTTAGCCCTTTAGGTGTTTCACTTTAGGTGTTACTTTTTACACTAACATGTTCTTGTAGACCCATTTTTTCATTTTTACAAGGGGTAATAGTTAAAAATTTCCCCCAAAATGTGTAACCCTATTTATCTCGAGTAAGGAAATACCTCATATGTGGATGTAAAGTGTTCTGCGGGTGAAGGGCTCAGAAGGGAAGAAGCGACAATGGGATTTTGGAGAGAAAATTTGGCTGAAATGGTTTTTGGGGGGCATGTTTCATTTAGGAAGCCCCCATGGTGCCAGAACAGCATAAAAAAAAACACATGGCACATTATTTGGAAAACTACACCCCTCGAGGTACGTAACAAGGGGTACAGTGAGCCTTAAAACCCCACAGGTGTTTGATGAATTTTCACTAAAGTTGGACTTGAAAATGAAAAAAAAAAAATTTCACTAAAATGCTTGTGTTACCCCAAATTTTTCATTTTCACAAGGGGTAATAGGTAAAAATGTCTACCAAAATTTGTAAACCCATTTCTCTCGAGTAAGGAAATACCTCATATGTGGATGTAAAGTGCTCTGTGGGTGCACTAGAGGGCTCAGAAGGGAAGGAGCAACAATGGGATTTTGGAGAGCGAATTTTGCTGAAATGGTTGTTGGGGGCATGTCTCATTTAGGAAGCTCCCATGGTGCCATAACAGCAAAAAGAATAAAAAAATGAAAATAAAAAAAACACACATGGCAAACTATTCGGGAAACTGTACCCCACAAAGAATGTAACATGGGGTATAGTGAGCCTTAACACCCCACAGGTGATTGACACATTTTTGCTAAAGTTGAACGTGAATATGAAAAATTAATTTTTTTTCATTTTTATAAGGGGTAATAGGAGAAAAGGCCCCCGAAAATTTGTAACACAATTTCTTCTGAGTATGAAAATACCTCATATGTGGATATAAAGGGCTCTGCGGGCAAACTACAATGCTCAGAAGAGGAGCGCCATTGGGCTTTTGGAGAGAGAATTCGGTTGGAATAGAAGTCGGGGGCCATGTGCATTTACAAAGCCCCTGTGCTACCAGGACAGTGGACCCCCATGTGACCCCATTTTGGAAACTACACCCCTCACAAAATTTAATAAGGGGTTCAGCGATCATTTACACCCCACTGGAGTGTGACAGATTTTTAGAACACTGAGCTGTGCAAATGAAAAATAACATTTTTCATTTTCACAGACCACTGTTCAAAAAATCTGTCAGACACCTGTGGGGTGTAAATACTCACTGTACCCCTTATCACATTCTGTGAGGGGTGTAGTTTCCAAAATGAGGTCATATGTGTGTGTGTGTGTGGGGGGGGGGGTCCAGTGTTCTGGCAGCATGGAGGCTTTCACTTGGCCTTCAATTCCAGTCAGATTCTCTCTCCAAAAGCCCAATGGTGCTCCTTCTCTTCTGAGTATTGTAGTTCGCCTGCAGAGCACTTTATATCCACATATGGGGTATTTATATACACAGGAAAAATAGTGTTACAAATTTTGGGGGGCATTTTCTCCTATTACCCCTTGTAAAAATAAAAACTTTGAGGTAAGACCAGCATTTTAGTGAAAAAAAAAATCAGATTTTTCTTTTTCACATCCAACTTTAACAAAAATGTGTCAAACACCTGTGGGGTGTTGAGGCTCCCTGTATCCCTTTACGTTCCATAAGGGGTGTGGTTACCAAAATGGGGTCACAGGGGTTGCAACTATCAGCCACCCCTGTGCAAATCACCAATTTAGACATGTACATAGTGCGCTCTCACTCCTGAGCCTTGTTGTGCGTCCGCAGAGGGGTTACAAATTTTGGGAGTCTTTTTTTCCTTTTACCTCTTGTAAAAATGAAAAGTATGGGGCAACACCAGCATGTTAGTGTAACATTTTTTATTTTTTTACACTAACATGCTGGTGTAGACCCCAACTTTATCTTTTCATACGGGGTAAAAGGAGAAAAAGCCTCCCAAAATTTGTTAGGCAATTTCTCCTGAGTATGGAAATACCCCATATGTGGCCCTAAACTGTTGCCTTGAAGTACGACAGGGCTCTGAAGTGAAAGAGCGCCATGAGCATTTGAGGCCTAAATTAGGGATTTGCACAGGGACGGACACATCAATGTTCCCCAAACAGGGTGCCTCCAGCTGTTGCAAAACTTCCAGCATGCCTGGACAGGCAATACTGGGAGTTATTTTACAACAGCTAGAGGCTCCGCTTTGGAAACACTGCCGTATGAGATGTTTTTAATATTTATTTTGGGGGAGCAGTATAAGGGTGTGTATATGTAGTTTTTTTTTACCCTTTATTTTGTGGAAGTGTAGGTGTAGTGTAGTTTAGTGTAGTGATTTTAGGGCACATGCACACAGGCGGGGGTTCACAGCGAGTTTCCTGCTGGGAGTTTGAGCTGCAGCGGAAAATTAGCTGCAGCTAAAACTTAAAGTGGCAAACTCACTGTAAACCCCCGCCTGTGTGAATTCACATGGGCAGGGGCTAACCTTCAACTGTTGCAAAACTACAAATCCCTACATGCACTGACAGACCGTGCATGCTGGGAGTTGTAGTTATGCAACAGCTGGAGGCACACTGGTTGGGAAACACTAAGTTAGGTAGCAGGCTACCGCAGTGTTTCCACACAACCGTACCTCACGCTGTTGCAAATCTACAACTCCCAGCATGCATGGTCTGTCAATGAATGCCTGGAGTTGTAGTTTTACAACAGCTGGAGACACACGGGTTGGGAAACACTGAGTTAGGAAACGGACAGTGTTTCCCAACTAGTGTGCCTCCAGTTGTTGAAAAACTAGAATTCCCAGCATGCCCAGAGAGCGGAAGGGCATGCTGGGAGTTGTAGTTTTGCAACATCTGGCCCTTCAGATGTTGCTGAAATTCAACGCTCAGCATGCCTGGACAGTCGTGGTATGCTGGGAGTTGTAGTTTTGCAACATCTGGAAGTGCACAGTTTGGAGACCACTGTACAGTGGTCTCCAAACTGTAGTCCTCCAGATGTTGCAAAACTACAACTTCCAGTATGCTCAGACAGACTTTGGCTATCTGGGCATGCTGGGAGTTGTAGTTGTGAAACTACAGGGCAGCAGTGAAGATCTGCCTCCCCGCCACCGGTCCCCCCGCTGTCTGCTGCCGGTAACCGCCGCCGCCATCTTTACCCCGCAGTCGTGACTTCCAGGGGTGGGCAGAGCAGGAGATCTCAACTTTGACCCCATAGCCCCTGCCCTGCGATTTGCCGGTCAGTCCTGATTGGCCAATCGCAGGGGATAGGAGGAGGGGGCAACCCTGCCACCTCGCTCCTATCCTTTAGGATGATCGGGGCTGTCTCTTCCAGGCTGTCGGCGAATCACGGCGATATGCCGGGATGGCTGCTGATAGATATCAGCTGTCATCTTGCTCCGAGACGCGGTGATCCAGGAACGCAGCTCCGTAAATGTACGGTGCTTTGCATGAAGTGACTCTATGCAGCGCCGTACATTTATGGTGCTTGTCATTAAAGGGTTAATTAGAAACTATTGTCCTCAGATTGGAAATATCCCAGAACTAACCACCACCAATCTCAATTGACTGCACATAATTTTGTCAATCTTGTGCATTCGAGATAACTTGTGAGTGAGCATTGGGAGAGATGTCTCTCAGCATGAAAGGGAGGATGAATGATAATGCACCCTGCCTGAACTCCTTACCTCTGCCCCAAACGCGTTTGGGGCAGAGGTAAGGAGTTCAGGCAGGGTGCATTAGCATTCCTTACTACTCTTATTCCTGTTATTATATGCTGGTATTATGTTTTTTCTCTCCTATCATGCCCAAGTCATATGTTGCTGTATGATTACTCTTATATCCCATGTGCATGAGAGAGCGTCATCCTGCATTATATATGTTTTATCCTTATAACTTTATCCTGATGATTACATGTCCTCCCACCTTGCTATATATCTTCCTGTACTAAACCGTCTTACCTCTCATGTTACTTGTGTTTTACCTGTTTATATCTGATAAATTCAATAAAGATTAAATATTTGTTATCTATTGTACTCTATTGTATAGTTTTTCTCATATTGCTGAAGTAGTTTGGTGACCCCCGTCCATGTATGTAAGTACATATGGGCACATCATTTGGACCTGTGCAAGCAAATGGATGGATGTGCAAGAGCGAGTGTATGAAAAGATATGGACAAGCTAACAGATATGTAGATAAGATCTAGCATGTGGGGCAGAAATGGAGAATTCCATACAGGGCCATATCCAGCCTAAAGCTGGCACCGCTCTCTCTGAACTCACCCAACCTTTACAATGTCTTTCGTACACATCAGAGCCCAAACCTGTAATCCCAGCTACTTATTTATTCAGAACTGAGATTCTTTCCCAGCTGACAAGGTTCATTCTGTTGGATTTTTCTATGGAGGTGCAGTCCATGCAGTCATCATTACACATGCAGTATATAGATAATATACAACTTGGCAGAAAGTTTCCTATTTTATCCATGTTCTTCATTGAGTATGAAACCTTCTGCCCCATTAGAGTCCTGCCATTCACTAATACATAAAAAACTTCCTTATCTGGTCTCAACAGATTTTTCGCTTCCATCACTAAATTAGCAAGTTTCTTATATGCTGGGATTTAGAAATACACTGCTCTAAAAAATAAAGGGAACACTAAGATAACACATCCTAGATCTGAATGAACTAATCGTATGAAATACTTTCGTCTTTACATAGTTGAATGTGTTGACAACAACATCACACAAAAATTATCAATGGAAATCAAATTTATGAATCCATGGAGGTCTGGATATGGAGTCACACTCAAAATCAAATAGGAAAACCACACTACAGGCTGATCCAACTTTGATGTAAAGTCCTTAAAACATGTCAAGATGAGGCTCAGTAGTGTGTGTGGCCTCCACGTGCCCGTATGACCTCCCTACAACGCTTGGGCATGCTCCTGATAAGGTGCCGGATGGTCTCCTGAGGGATGTCCTCCCAGACCTGGACTAAAGCATCCACCAACTCCTGGACAGTCTGTGGTTCAATGTGGCGTTGGTGGATGGAGTGAGACATGATGTCCCAGATGTCCTCAATCGGATTCAGGTCTGGGGAACGGGCATGCTAGTCCATAGCATCAATGCCTTCCTCTTACAGGAACTGCTGACACACTCCAGCCACATGAGGTCTAGCATTGTCTTGCATTAGGAGGAACCCAGGGCCAACCGCACCAGCATATGGTCTCAAAAGGGATCTGAGGATGTCATCTCGGTACCTAATTGCAGTCAGGCTACCTCTGGCAAGCTCATGGAGGGCTGTACGGCACCCCAAAGAAATGCCACCCCCCACCATAACTGACTCACTGCCAAACCGGTCATGCTTGAGGATGTTGCAGGCAGCAGAACAGTCTCCACAGCATCTCCAGACTCTGTCATGTCTGTCACATGTTCTCAGTGTGAACCTGCTTTCATCTGTGAAGAACACAGGGCGCCAGTGGCGAATTTGCCAATCTTGGTGTTCTCTGGCAAATGCCAAACGTCCTGCAGAGTGTTGGGCTATAAGCACAACCCCCATCTCTGGATGTGGGCCCTCATACCACCCTCATGGAGTCTGTTTCTGACCATTTGAGTGGACACATGCACATTTGTGGCCTGCTGGAGGTAATTTTGCAGGGCTCTGGCAGTGCTCCTCCTGCTCCTCCTTGCCCAAAGGCAGAGGTTGCATCCTGCTGCTGGATTGTTGCCCTCCTATGGCCTCCTCCATGTCTCCTCATGTATTGACCTGTCTCCTGGTAGCCTGTGCCATCCTGGATGAGCTGCACTACCTGAGCCACTTGTGTGGGTTTTATCATCCGTCTCATGCTACCACTAGGGTGAAAGCGCCGACAGCATTCATAAGTGACCAAAACATCAGCCAGGAAGCATAGGAACAGAGAAGTGGTCTGTGGTCACCACTTGCAGAACCACTCCTTTATTGGGTGTGTCTTGCTAATTGCCTATAATTTCCACCTGTTGTCTGTTCCATTTGCACAACAGCATGTGAAATTGATTGTCAATCAGTGTTGCTTCCTGAGTGGACAGTGTGATTTCACAGAAGTGGGATTGACTTGGAGTTACATTGTGTTGTTTAAGTGTTCCCTTTATTTTATTTTTTTTAGCAGTATATATCCCATTGTTAATGACAGTTTAATAAGAGTTGACCCAAAAATATATTTTGTGCAGACATACCTACAAATTTGTGTTTCAGGAACAGTTCTGTGCACTTAGACTAAACATTTTAACTGTGAAAAGACTGGTAGAAAAGGTTTAAACTATCTAAATAGTCTGCAGATTTCTCTCTTAATGTACCTGTATAGTAGATGGATAGCGCTCCATGTTTGTGATGCAGAGCTCTAAATCTGCAGTCCTTTCTAATATCTAAGTAGTTGTGATTTGTTATCATTCTAATCCATCTGGCTTTTTATAATTTTTACCAACATTAAAATTGACAACATTGAGACATGTAAATGTTTTTTGTGCAGGCTGGCTTCTGATAAAAAAAAAAAAAAAAAAAAATATATATATATATATATATATATATATATATATATACTTACCTCCCTCCCCTGCAGCCTCTGTAAGCATGTTGCCTGATGCCCGCCACGCTGTACTTACTGGTGCTGTGGTTATTATGTCTCATTGCCGCTCAGCCAATCACTGGGTGAGGCAGGACATCACTGCGGCCTGTAATTGGTTGGGCGGCAATGTGTCACACCGACCTCAGCACCAGGAAATGAAGTTCAGGAGAGACTGGGCGCTGTGGTTGGCAGGACATACTGCCGCTTAATCAGTCAATGGTTGCAGCGGTGTCCTCAACCAGTGATTGACTGAGCTGCAATGTAAGGTATTGATCACAGCACCAGGAAGTGCAGCATCGCAGACATCAGGTGTTGGGATAATGGAGGCTGTAAGGGAGTGAAGTAGATAAGTACAGTTTTTTTTTTTTTTTTTTTCACTTAAGCAGCCGACCTGGGCACATGAAAAACAAAAGAAATAAGAAGCTGATCTGGAGGAGACAAGCACATAAAGGGTGAGGTGAATGTAAACTGAGCAGCTAGGCACACAGTGACTTGCTGCTCAGTAAGTAAGGAAGCAGAGATAGTTGCTTTCACAGAAGTTCTGGTTCTCTACTGATTTCCTCTAGAAAAATCACAAACATTTGTTTTTGTTAAATACAGGATGTATTCTTTTAAACTGAATTGACTTGCCCATATTTACCCAGGAGGTTTAACTTATGCCTCTGGCTATTCAGAATCACCAGGCAAAACACAGCTTCATAATACCTCAAATACTAAAACTACAAAACAAGAAGAGATTACCTCCCAGATGTTTTGAGGTGGTCATATTGGTCATCTTACACATGCAAGATCTATTACAGAAACAAAGCAACAGCTCGTACTTTTACCAATCCTTAAAGGGATACTCCACTGGAAAACATTTTCTTTTAAATCAACTGATGTCAGAAAGTTAAACAGATTTGTAAATTACTTCTATTGAAAAATCTTAATCCTTCCAATATTTATCAGCTGCTAAATGCTCCAGAGGAAGTTATTTTCTTTTTGAATTTCCTTACCTTACCACAGTGCTCTCTGCTGGCACTTCTGTCCATTTCAGGAACTGTCCGGAGCAGGAGAGGTTTGCTATGGGGATTTTCTCCTACTTTGGACAGTTCCTAAAATAGACAGAGGTGTCAGCCGAGCGCACTGTGGTCAGACAGAAAGGAAATTCAAAAAGTAAAGTATTTCCTCTGTAGTATACAACGGCTGATAAGTACTGGAAGGGTTAAGATTTTTTAATAGAAATAATTTACAAATCTGTTTAACTTTCTGACACCAGTTGATTTAAAAGAAAATGTTTTCCAGTGGAGTACCCCTTTGACACCGAGCGCAGAAGAGGCGGCAGCCTCCCAGACCCACGTCAGATCCGCATCCGGAAGATTGAAGTTCCGGCTCATAGATGCAGTAAAAACAGGAAAATTGATTCAATAATCAAAAAGAACAACATGTAGTACAGGACAGGATATGCCAGATGGTGTATCTTGTCCTGTACTACATTTTGTTCTTTTTGATTATTGAATAAAAAGTTTCCCGTTGTTACAGTATATAGTATATAGATCCTTCTAATGATATTTTTATACCTAGACTGGTAACCATGACAAGGGGCATCCTCTATGTCAAGAGGAAAGAAGGTTTCACCATCATCACAGACAGAGATTCTTTACTGTAAGAGCAGTAAGACTATGGAACTCTCTGCCGCATGATGTTGTGATGTCTGACTCAATAAACAAGTTCAAGGGGGGCCTGAATGTTTTCTAGAGAGTAATAACATTAGAGGTTATGGATAATAGATTTATTGGGATAGAGCGTTGATCCATGGATTTATTCTGATCACCATATTGTGGCATCAGCCTCAGGATTTTTTTTTTTTTTTGCCTTCCTCTGGATCAACACAGTAGGGTTTTAGGTTGAACACGAGGAACTTTTGTCTTTTTTCAACCTTACAAAGTTTTGTTACTGCACCTACCAGCTGAAACTTCTTTCTTCCCCACTAGATCCATTGTTGAAATGTATAAATAAAATGATAAATTAATCAGGTATCATAAAAAATACAAAGCCTTAGATGCTGTGCATACCACATGGCAGGTACGAAGAGCTCGAAGGAAGCGGAGGTATCACTAACACTACAGCATATCGCCTAATGGCAGTAAATAAATCATCTCATACTGTACAGTCCAGAATAGCAGCAGGAGCCCGGAGTTCAGCTCCTGCAATCAGAGGCAGAGTTAATGGGGTGAGTGTTTAATTTGAGACATAGACGGCGTCTCATTCATTAATGTAATCAAGCGTGTCTTCCGGGCATGCTCCGATCCCGTAATGTCTCCACCGGAGAGTATCACCGGCATCAAGAACAAGATCAGCCTCTATATCAACTGAGGTTATGATAGCGAACAGTTAATGTAAGAACTATGGAAGATGTCACATGAATCCGAAAATAAGGTATTAAGCAAGATGAAAAAAATAATTCCCCTACTCATTAGTAAAAAACCTACAGCTGTTTTTTAGAGGATTTTTTTTTCAGAAACCCTATTCATACAGATGTTATAGGATGCATTGAGCTTCTTTAGTACTGATTACTTTATTGAACTGATACAGAGAAAGTCCCACAATATCCTTTGTTAGTCCTTTATTATCGTACACAGTATTTGGCTTACTGAATGGTTTCTTAAAGGGGTTGGCTTAAAGACAACTCTAGTCCATATGTTCTGTTTGGATACCCAACTGAATACCTTTTTCTGTAAGTCCGAACACAGAGATGCTCTAACAGTGGTACCAACTCTGGCAAGCCTGCCTGTCCATACATTACTTGGCCATACATGTGCATGGTCACCATGTAAAGCTATGCGGCTATAGCTGGACCGGTTCATTATTCAGTGAGGGAACTTTTTTAAGGCTGTGTCGCACCTGTGTTGCATTTCCCTTTGTTTTCCTCCATCATTGGAGAAATATAAAAATAAAATAAACTGCACCAGCAAATGGCACAAATGGCGCCCAGAAGATCATATTGACTTTAATGGATTCTGTCAGGTCTCCAGCATGATGTCCGACATGTAACTGAACAAAATAGTGCAAAATATTGTATCACCTTCTACCTTTTTACCTTGGATTGCTGGAGTGCAGCCCTGTCATTTTGAGAATTGCATTTCTCGGGACTTAATTGGTCAAGTCAAACACAGGACTGAACACCCGCCTGTATCCTGGGATTGAAAATCCCACACAGTGCCACTCTTACATCTTGATTATCTCTCTCTCTCTCTCTCTCTCTCTCTCTCTCTCTCTCTCTCTCTCTTTCTCTCTCTCTCTCTCTCTCTCTATCTATCTATCTATATATATATATATATATATATATATATATATACACTTTAATGTCTTTGAAGACATGAAAGTGATTAGGGTCCTCATCTGTTTCTAAGTAGAATTCCTAGAGACCCCAAAGACATCAATACTGTGTTCTGGATGGAACATGCAACATTGAGTTTTTGAAGACAGTGGTCCCTCTATACTCTTTTTGGTTCACTGCTATAACAATTTGACTTGTTCACAACCCAATCCACAGAGTTGGTTACGTTTTTTGCTTTTGTCACTCAAGCGGTCAAGTAGACTTCAATGTCAGTGGGGAGTCAGCTAAGAGAAGCGGTAGTCATAATTCATTATTAATATTCAACAGACATAAAGCCTTAGTTAAGACGGAGCAAGGACAAGGGTTTAATAAGTGTGCACTTAAGATGGGGAAGATTATCAGGTGTGATGGACCGTCTTATTCTCTTCTCTGTCACATTCAACAGTTCAATTGACCAAAAATGAGTGATATTACTGACTGATCTCTTGCTTTCTCCTTTGCTGCTTACAGAAGACATACATTTTAGTAAATTTGGTGTGAGGGTGTGGCCATGCCCCTTTCACACATCACTAATCCCCCTTTGTGCCAAGCTCTGCACACTTGGCGAGTGCAGGGCAGATCGTCCAGAAGTCTAGAAATTACCCGATGTAGCCCTTAATAAACCTCCCCCAGTTATGGTAAAGACTTTATTAAAAGCATTATATTAGGTTAGCATTTGGCACAAGTAAAGAAGATAAAGCAAGAAAAAGCCTTCTATAGCCTTCTATCACACAATTACCAAAACTGTTCGGTAATAAAAGCAGATATGGGATGGTGGCCTTATTTGCCAGGGCTAGATATAAATGTGCCAAATGTAGTCAGGAGTCAATTTAGTCATGTAGAAAATGTGTATAGTGTATTATTAAAGGAAATCGGAGATCCTGGAGACATAATGGCCCTGATTTACTAAAAGCGGAGTGTAGTTTTCTTTGTTGGTTTTGTTTCCCTACAAGTATTTTTCCACGGTATTTACTAATGTTTCCCTACATTTTGCTTTTTTTTTTTTTAACACCTGCTCAGAGCTGTGAGGTTTTCCAGAGCTCAAATCCACCACATTTTCTGTGGAAACCATAGTAAATATGTTGGAATTTATTGTAAATTTCAGGGACACTCCCCCCTTTTTCAAGCAGTCGTGCCCCTTTATGGGGTTTTCTGATGGAAAGATGGAGAGTTGGTCAGGTTTTAAATTTTTGCACACATTCTGGCACAGACACAATTTATGGCGCAACACGCCAAATTCTGGTTGGGTTTACAATGGTAAATCAGTGCCAATGTGTCATGGAAACATCATAACACCATAGTTCCTACTGGAGATGTTGCATGTATTACTACACATTTAGATTTGGCTAGTACAATAGCTAGATTAACTCTATATAGACAAACAATGAAGGATCCATTAGAGAAAACAGGGCAGTTACTCTTTACAAGTGTCGGCAACACGTAGGTTAATATTGGCCATGGCCAACAGAATGGATGTGACAGCACAGCAAGTGAGGAAGTGCATATCTTATCTTGTGTGCTGGATAACACAGAAAAACTGACTGTCATGTGGCTAAGCATCTTCTGAATTGAATTTGACTGCGAGAAAATACAGGGTCTGCCATCTTTGTTTTATTATATACCTAGCTGTCTAGTGTTGAAAACCCCAATGAAGTCAGTTTACAGAATATGGCTTATATGAAGTAATTTTACATTATGTCGAATTCTAATGAGCCACTAGGAAGGAAACCAATTACTATAAAAGCCTCAGATGCCTCATAGACAGTCAGGAAAAGAGTGATTACTATAACAAATTGTGGTTGCAGATGAAATCCCATGCTGATCCCCATCTCATGTTGAGTGACTGCGGGCTGCCTATGGTTATGCTTGCTTTTGTATAAACACTAGAAGAGACCTTTCATAGAAGATCAAATAATCATCAATTCTACATATGGGAAAACCAACCAACACAGGTCATTATTATAGAACAATTGCCTCGAGCAGGCACTTATCAGGTCGGTGGATTAGTCAGTGACACTTAAGAGGAATGAAGCATGCCAGGTAAAATCCGGCCTAGGCTAATTCCATTAAACGTATGTTTACAGGGTATGGACTATTGATTTTTTATTGTTGATTTGTTTCATGGATGCCAAAGGAAATAACTTTCTAAGTAGTCTTTATTAAAAAAAATAATAATAATCCTACTGTATGGATGCTACTTAAAAAAAAAATATAATACAAATCCTATTCAGACTTTCTGCTCTCTCAGTGTTAGAGGTCGCAGGGAGGGACAGAAGGAAGATAATTCTTGGGGGGCAGCTCACATAGGATGTAGAGAGAAAGAGAGAAAAACAGTTTGCTGGGGGCAATTTTATATAGGTTGTATACAAGTGTAGAGACTGTAAAAGAGAAACTAAGTTAAAAAGTACCTTTCACCAAGTGAACTTTTTTAAATGAACTCAGGCTTTGTTCCCTAACACTCCTCCCACCCTTTCAGAGCTGCGGTTCACTCCCGGAGTGAACAGCAGCCTCCGGTCGGCTTCGTTTTCGGCCGTATGCGGTTTCCCGACCGCAGGCAAAAACGTGGTCGACCACGTTTTTGCCTGCAGTCGAGAAACCGCATACGGCCGAAAACGAAGCCGACCGGAGGCTGCGGTTCACTCCAGTCGGCTCATAGACTTGCATTAAATACGGTTCCCGAATACGGCTGAGTGCGGGCGCCGCGATTAAGCCCCGCCCCCCTCCTCCCAACCATATACGGGAACCGTATTTAAGAAAACGTGGTGTGAACCCAGCCTAAGAATCGCTTGAAAAAGACGAGGCAGGCAAAGGAGCAAACAGCCAGAGAATTGACTCCACTTTCTGAAACTTTATAAATGCTTTAAAGTGTAGGGTTTTCTTCCCAGAAAATTCACATTATTTTTAGAGTGGTTTTCAGAAAAGACGAGTGATTTTGTATGAAATGTAGGGAACATGCCCCTTTTCCCCGAAAACAACGCCCATTATGTAGGTTTTTTCACTTTTACTTTCGTTATGTGACAGAAATTAGGTGCAAAACACGACAAAAAGAATCCTGTTAGTAAATGAGGGCCAATGTGTTTTTTGCATCAAGTACAAAGTAAGAATAAAAATGTTTTTCAAGGGTATATATAGCCTTTAATAGTTGACAACATTAAAGGGGTATTCCAGGCAAAACCATTTTTTATATATATATCAACTGGCTCCGGAAAGTTAAACAGATTTGTAAACTACTTCTATTAAAAAATCTTAATCCTTCCAATAGTTATTAGCTTCTGAAGTTTTCTGTCTAACTGCTCAATGATGAAGTCACGTCCCGGGAGCTGTGCATGATGGGACAATATCCCCATAGGAACTGCACAGCTCCCGGGACGTGAGTCATTAGAGAGCAGTTAGACAGAAAACAACAACTCAACTTAAGAATCTGTTTGATATATAAAAAAAAGTTTTGGCCTGGAATACCCCTTTAACAATATTATATTCTACAGACATCAAACCTTGAGTGAAATCCACCCCCCCCCCTTTACCTATGAAGACAGTGTCTTGTGTGTTCTTCTGCCTATTTCATCTGCAACATTAGTATTAAAAAAAAAGAAGACCAGTGCCAAGGATTATACCTTTCTCCTATCTTACAAGGGGCGGAAAAGTTGGCAAACTAAACCTTGGCACTCCCGGTACAATGGTATTGTGTAATTGTGGGATATAAAGTATGTGATTCAAGGCCAGTAAGATGGACACATAACTTTATAGTAACTTTATACTAGTAAGTAAATGACGGCCTTGTCTTTGGTCTTGGTCTTGAATTGGAAAGATTTCATAGACAGATTTGAATTCATTCTTTTTATATCTTTGATTTCAAATAGAATCTGAGATAAAATAAAATCATGCCACGGTCCATCAAATGCCATGTTATAGAGGTGGCCCACCCTACAAGCATTGCTTCTAGGAGAGTACATCTCTGTCATAAAGCCAAATAGAGGCAGGGCCTTCAGCATTAAAGGTGTACTCTGCTTCTTGACATGTTATCCCCTATCCTTTGGATATGGGTATAAGATGTCTGATTGCAGGGGTCCTGCTGCTGGGGGCCTCCCACGATCTCCCGCAGCACCCGGTGCTCTAAAAAGACGCCAGGTTCCTGCGGCAGGGGTTGTGACATCACAGCCGTGCCACTCGTGATGTCATGCCATGCCATGCCCCCTACATTCATGTCCATGGGAGGGGGCGTGTTGGCCGACACACCGCCTGCCATAGTCATGAATGGAGGGGCTGTTCAGAACGCTCTAAGCCGGAGGCCATGATTGTGAAGCCACGCCACGGCCACGCCCCATTCATATCTATGGTAGGGGACGTGGCTGTGATGTCACAATCATGGCCTCCAGCTCAGAGCCTTCTGAACAAAATGTTCAGAACGCTGGAGCACCGGTGTACACCTTTAAAGCCAAAAACTGACTATAGTTAAACTGAATGAGAAGACACCTGGCTTTCAGAAAGTATTTCTGATGATTTCCACGCCTGCAAAATTTTGGTACCCATCACTATTATATTTAGTTTTTTTATTTCCTGGCATTTCATGCTCATAAATGTTCTCATGGATATCTGAGCAGCTTGACTTTTCTTTGTTCCATGTGTGCAGTTATTGGATATGGCCTCCTAAATAGTCTCACTCTTTTATTACTGCTTTAGATTGGGGAATAAGTATGAAAATCTATGGAGTTTTTCCATGTGTGGAGTAAGAAAAATAAAAATAAAATGGTTTCTATTATAAAGAGCCACTACACCTAAATGACAACATTGAGGTATTCATACATTCATGCATTTGCAAACCTGTAGCTAATGCGTTAGAAGAAATACCTAGGAAACATGAACACAGACATCATCAATCCAGTACAGTGTGTAAGCCTAGTAATAATAAAACATACTGTATATTGCAGAGGCACACTGCAGGCAAAACATATAGACATACCGTATTTTTCGCCGTATAAGATGCACTTCTTCTTCCCCAAAACTGGGGGGGGGGAAGTTGGTGCGTCTTATACGGCAAATACACACCTATCGGGACGGTCCCTGCGGCCATCAATCGCGGTGATGCCCTGTATTAACCCTTCAGACGCGGCGATCAAAGCTGACCGCCATGTCTGAAGTGAAAATAACACTAACCCGGCTGTTCAGTCGGGCTGTTCGGGACCACCGCGGTGAAATTGCGGCATCCCGAACAGCTTATAGGACACCGGGAGGGACCTTACCTGCCTCCTCGGTGTCTGCTCCATGCCGGGATCCCCTGCATGGCCGACGCTCTCCTTCGACGTCATCGCGTCCTCGCGCACGCCATCCCATCATCCAATAGGAGCGGCGTGCATAGCGACGTGATTACGGCGACGTGATGACGGCGACAGAGAACGTGGATCCCGGGGAAGAAGACGTCCGGAGTGTCGCGGACACCCCGGGGACGCGGCGACAGCGATGGAGCGACATCCAGGGCAGTGGTGATGGGTCCGGAGCGGCGGGGACACGTGAGTATTACCTCCTATCCAGTGGTTTCCAACCTGCGGACCTCCAGATGTTGCAAAACTACAACTCCCAGCATGCCTGGACAGCCAACATGCTGGGTGTTGTAGTTTTACAACATCTGGAGGTCCGCAGGTTGAAGATCACTGTTGGGTGCAGAATTCTTTTTTTCTAGATTTTGCACCTTTAAAATTGGGTGGATCTTATTTACCGGTGCGTCCTATAGGGCGAAAAATACGGTATGTCTAGTATAGGGGGCCACTTTACATAGGGATTGGAAACATCAAAAACACACATGTCACGATGCCGGCTGGCAGGTAGTTGATCCTCTGTGCCAGAGAGGGATTGGCGTGGACCGTGCTAGTGGATCAGTTCTAAGTCACTACTGGTTTTCACCAGAGCCCGCCGCAAAGCGGGATGGTCTTGCTGCGGCGGTAGTGACCAGGTCGTATCCACTAGCAACGGCTCAACCTCTCTGACTGCTGAAGATAGGCGCGGTACAAGGGAGTAGACAGAAGCAAGGTCGGACGTAGCAGAAGGTCGGGGCAGGCAGCAAGGATCGTAGTCGGGGGCAACGGCAGGAGGTCTGGAACACAGGCTAGGAACACACAAGGAAACGCTTTCACTGGCACAATGGCAACAAGATCTGGCGAGGGAGTGAAGGGGAAGTGAGGTATAAATAGGGAGTGCACAGGTGAACACACTAATTGGAACCACTGCGCCAATCAGCGGCGCAGTGGCCCTTTAAATCGCAGAGACCCGGCGCGCGCGCGCCCTAGGGAGCGGGGCCGCGCGCGCCGGGACAGGACAGACGGGGAGCGAGTCAGGTACGGGAGCCGGGATGCGCATCGCGAGCGGGCGCTACCCGCATCGCGAATCGCATCCCGGCTGGAGACGGTATCGCAGCGCACCGGGTCAGTGGAGCTGCCCGGAGCGCTGCGGTAGCGAGAGAGAAGCGAGCGCTCCGGGGAGGAGCGGGGACCCGGAGCGCTCGGCGTAACAGTACCCCCCCCCTTGGGTCTCCCCCTCTTCTTAGAGCCTGAGAACCTGAGGAGCAGACTTTTGTCTAGGATGTTGTCCTCAGGTTCCCAGGATCTCTCTTCAGGTCCACAGCCCTCCCAATCCACCAAAAAGAACCTTTTTCCTCTGACCGTCTTGGAGGCCAGTATCTCTTTCACTGAGAAGACGTCAGAAGAACCGGAGACAGGAGTGGGAGAAACTAACTTGGGAGAGAAACGGTTGATGATGAGTGGTTTAAGAAGAGAGACATGAAAGGCATTAGGAATACGGAGAGAAGGAGGAAGAAGAAGTTTGTAAGAGACAGGATTAATTTGGCACAAGACTTTGAAAGGACCAAGATAGCGTGGACCCAGTTTGTAACTGGGGACACGAAAGCGGACATATTTAGCGGAGAGCCATACCTTGTCTCCGGGAGCAAAAATGGGGGGAGCTCTTCTTTTCTTATCGGCAAACTTTTTCGTGCGAGATGAAGCCTGTAAAAGAGAATCTTGGGTCTCTTTCCATATGGTGGAAAGATCACGAGTCACTTCATCTACAGCGGGCAAACCAGAGGGCAAGGGAGTAGGGAGGGGGGGAAGAGGGTGACGGCCGTACACCACGAAAAATGGGGATTTGGAGGAAGATTCAGAGACTCTAAAGTTATACGAGAATTCGGCCCATGGTAGAAGATCTGCCCAATCATCCTGGCGGGAGGAAACAAAATGTCGTAAATAATCACCCAAGACCTGGTTAATTCTTTCTACTTGTCCATTGGATTGAGGATGATATGCAGAAGAAAAGTTTAATTTAATCTTGAGTTGTTTACAGAGAGCCCTCCAGAATTTTGACACGAATTGGACGCCTCTATCCGAGACTATGTGTGTGGGCAACCCGTGAAGACGAAAAATGTGTACAAAAAATTGTTTAGCCAACTGAGGCGCTGAAGGGAGACCAGGAAGAGGGATGAAATGTGCCATCTTGGAGAATCGATCAACGACCACCCAAACAACAGTGTTGCCACGGGATGGGGGTAGGTCTGTAATAAAATCCATACCAATCAGAGACCAAGGCTGTTCGGGGACAGGCAGAGGATGAAGAAAACCAGCGGGCTTCTGGCGAGGAGTCTTATCCCGGGCACAGACAGTGCAGGCTCGCACAAAGTCCACGACATCCGTCCCCAGAGTCGGCCACCAATAGAAGCGAGAGATGAGTTGCACAGATTTCTTGATGCCTGCATGACCTGCGAGATGGGAGGAGTGACCCCATTTGAGGATTCCGAGGCATTGGCGTGGAGTGACGAAGGTCTTTCCTGGAGGAGTTTGCCTGATGGAGGCTGGAGAAGTGGAGATCAGGCAGTCAGGAGGAATGATGTGTTGCGGAGAGAGCTCTACTTCCGAGGCATCCGAGGAACGAGAGAGAGCATCGGCCCTAATGTTCTTATCGGCAGGCCGAAAGTGAATTTCAAAATTAAATCGGGCAAAGAACAGAGACCACCTGGCCTGGCGAGGATTCAGCCGTTGGGCAGACTGGAGATAGGAGAGGTTCTTGTGATCGGTGTAAATAATAACTGGAAATCTTGATCCCTCCAGCAGATGCCTCCATTCCTCAAGTGCTAATTTAATGGCTAGAAGCTCTCGATCCCCGATGGAGTAGTTCCTCTCCGCCGGAGAGAAGGTCCTAGAAAAAAACCCACAAGTAACAGCATGCCCGGAAGAATTTTTTTGTAGAAGGACCGCTCCAGCTCCTACAGAGGAGGCATCAACCTCCAATAGGAAGGGTTTAGATGGGTCAGGTCTGGAGAGCACGGGAGCCGAAGAAAAGGCAGACTTGAGCCGTTTAAAGGCGTCTTCCGCTTGAGGAGGCCAAGACTTGGGATTGGCATTTTTTTTGGTTAAAGCCACGATAGGGGCCACAACGGTAGAAAAATGTGGAATAAATTGCCTGTAATAATTGGCGAACCCCAAAAAACGTTGGATAGCACGGAGTCCGGAGGGGCGTGGCCAATCTAAGACGGCAGAGAGTTTGTCTGGATCCATTTGTAGTCCCTGGCCAGAGACCAAGTATCCTAGGAAAGGAAGAGATTGGCATTCAAACAGACATTTCTCTAACTTGGCATAAAGTTGATTGTCACGAAGTCTCTGAAGAACCATACGGACATGCTGGCGGTGTTCTTCTAGATTGGCAGAAAAAATCAGGATATCGTCCAGATATACAACAACACAGGAGTATAAGAGATCACGAAAAATTTCATTAACAAAGTCTTGGAAGACGGCAGGGGCGTTGCACAGGCCAAAGGGCATGACCAGATACTCAAAGTGTCCATCTCTAGTGTTAAATGCCGTTTTCCATTCATCCCCCTCTCTGATGCGGATGAGATTATAAGCACCTCTTAAGTCCAGTTTGGTAAAGATGTGGGCACCTTGGAGGCGATCAAAGAGTTCAGAGATGAGGGGTAGGGGGTAGCGGTTCTTTACCGTGATTTTATTAAGACCGCGGTAGTCAATGCAAGGACGTAGAGAGCCATCTTTTTTGGACACAAAGAAAAATCCGGCTCCGGCAGGAGAGGAGGATTTACGGATAAAGCCTTTTTTTAAATTTTCCTGGATGTACTCCGACATAGCAAGAGTCTCTGGGGCGGACAGAGGATAGATTCTGCCCCGGGGTGGAGTAGTGCCCGGGAGGAGGTCAATAGGACAATCATAAGGCCTGTGAGGAGGTAGAGTCTCAGCTTGTTTTTTGCAAAAAACATCCGCAAAGTCCATATAGGCCTTAGGGAGACCGGTTACAGGGGGAACCACAGAGTCACGGCAAGGGGTACTGGGAACCGGTTTTAGGCAGTCCTTGAAACAAGAGGGCCCCCAACTCTTGATCTCCCCAGTGGACCAATCCAGGGTTGGGGAATGGAGTTGAAGCCAGGGTAGTCCAAGGAGGATTTCGGAAGTGCAATTGGGGAGGACCAAAAATTCAATCTTCTCGTGATGAGGTCCGATGCACATTAGAAGGGGCTCCGTACGGAAACGTATGGTACAGTCCAATCTTTCATTGTTTACACAATTGATGTAGAGGGGTCTGGCGAGACTGGTCACTGGGATGTTGAACCTGTTGACGAGAGAGGCCAAAACAAAATTTCCTGCAGATCCGGAATCCAAGAAGGCCATAGTAGAGAAGGAGAAGGCAGAGGCAGATATCCGCACAGGCACAATAAGACGTGGAGAAGCAGAGTAGACATCAAGGACTGTCTCACCTTTGTGCGGAGTCAGCGTACGTCTTTCCAGGCGGGGAGGACGGATAGGACAATCCTTCAGGAAGTGTTCGGTACTGGCACAGTACAGGCAGAGATTCTCCATGCGGCGTCGTGTCCTCTCTTGAGGTGTCAGGCGAGACCGGTCGACCTGCATAGCCTCCACGGCGGGAGGCACAGGAACGGATTGCAGGGGACCAGAGGAGAGAGGAGCCGGGGAGAAAAAACGCCTTGTGCGAACAAAGTCCATATCCTGGCGGAGCTCCTGACGCCTTTCGGAAAAACGCATGTCAATGCGAGTGGCAAGATGGATGAGTTCATGTAGGTTAGCAGGGATTTCTCGTGCGGCCAGAACATCTTTAATGTTGCTGGATAGGCCTTTTTTAAAGGTCGCGCAGAGGGCCTCATTATTCCAGGATAATTCTGAAGCAAGAGTACGGAATTGTACGGCGTACTCGCCAACGGAAGAATTACCCTGGACCAGGTTCAACAGGGCAGTCTCAGCAGAAGAGGCTCGGGCAGGTTCCTCAAAGACACTTCGAATTTCCGAGAAGAAGGAGTGTATAGAGGCAGTGACGGGGTCATTGCGGTCCCAGAGCGGTGTGGCCCATGACAGAGCTTTTCCAGACAGAAGGCTGACTACGAAAGCCACCTTAGACCTTTCAGTAGGAAACTGGTCCGACATCATCTCCAAGTGCAGGGAACATTGGGAAAGAAAGCCACGGCAAAATTTAGAGTCCCCATCAAATTTATCCGGCAAGGATAGTCGTAGACCAGAAGCGGCCACTCGCTGCGGAGAAGGTGCAGGAGCTGGCGGAGGAGATGATTGCTGAAGCTGTGGTAGTAGCTGCTGTAGCATCACGGTCAGTTGAGACAGCTGTTGGCCTTGTTGCGCTATCTGTTGTGACTGCTGGGCGACCACCGTGGTGAGGTCGGCGACAACTGGCAGAGGAACTTCAGCGGGATCCATGGCCGGATCTACTGTCACGATGCCGGCTGGCAGGTAGTGGATCCTCTGTGCCAGAGAGGGATTGGCGTGGACCGTGCTAGTGGATCGGTTCTAAGTCACTACTGGTTTTCACCAGAGCCCGCCGCAAAGCGGGATGGTCTTGCTGCGGCGGTAGTGACCAGGTCGTATCCACTAGCAACGGCTCAACCTCTCTGACTGCTGAAGATAGGCGCGGTACAAGGGAGTAGACAGAAGCAAGGTCGGACGTAGCAGAAGGTCGGGGCAGGCAGCAAGGATCGTAGTCGGGGGCAACGGCAGGAGGTCTGGAACACAGGCTAGGAACACACAAGGAAACGCTTTCACTGGCACAATGGCAACAAGATCCGGCGAGGGAGTGAAGGGGAAGTGAGGTATAAATAGGGAGTGCACAGGTGAACACACTAATTGGAACCACTGCGCCAATCAGCGGCGCAGTGGCCCTTTAAATCGCAGAGACCCGGCGCGCGCGCGCCCTAGGGAGCGGGGCCGCGCGCGCCGGGACAGGACAGACGGGGAGCGAGTCAGGTACGGGAGCCGGGATGCGCATCGCGAGCGGGCGCTACCCGCATCGCGAATCGCATCCCGGCTGGAGACGGTATCGCAGCGCACCGGGTCAGTGGAGCTGCCCGGAGCGCTGCGGTAGCGAGAGAGAAGCGAGCGCTCCGGGGAGGAGCGGGGACCCGGAGCGCTCGGCGTAACAACACACTTTCACTAGTCAAACAGCGTGACATATGCATCCATGGGTTTCATTACTAACTTGGTCATGTGACCACCAATCCGGCCACACACCCTCAATGTAAGTCTATGGGAGGGGGCATGACAGCTGCTACACCCCCTACCATAGACTTGCATTGAGGGGGCATGGGCAAGAAATCACAAGCGGGGCGCGACCCTGACGTCACGAGCCTCTGGCGCTGCACCCGATGCTCTAAACGAACGGCGGGACTCGTGCGATCAGACATCTTCTCCTTTGTATAGGGATAAGATGTCTAGGGGCGGAGTACCCCTTTAAGGCTATGGTCACACATGCCATATTTTGCAGCATGTTAGCCGCTGCGTTTCTTCCTACACAGCTGATTTTGCTACTCATTGACTTTAATGGGTTGGAAAGTATGAAGCAGTAAATATGCAGCAAAATACGCTACGTGTGACTCTACCCTTAGGCCACCATTCCTTTCGTGATAGTTTTTCACTTTTTAGGTTCCCCTCTTAGGTTTGGCTTATAAGTACTGATGTAAAATACTTCCATGTAGAAGAAGTCTTGACCTCTTGCTCCACGTCTCACTCTTTATTAGTAGTTCAGCTGGTTTTGTAAGGAATATCGGTGATAAGCCATGCTCTGGTTCTTTACCAGGTCACCATTGAAGTTATTGCTTGTAATGCACTGTAATGTTCGTGTCCTTTTGATATATGAGCATCTCTTTGCAGCTAAAGATCACAAGCCCATCCCTTCTCTAAAACTCCCTAGACAAGCAAATGCTTGAAAACTTACCAATCCCTTTCATTACGTTCGACACAAGAAAGTTATTCCATCTGGCGTTAACATTGTATTTGCAAGAAACAGACTTCCATCTAAGCACAGCTTGTATAATAGGAGCAAAGCAGAAGGCTAACATGTACATAGAAGGCAACCAGGCAGGCATTAAATAGGATCTGAGGCAATACCGTAGGTAGGAATAAGACACAATGGGTGGGACAAGCTTTTCTTATCTATGGGCAAGATTCTGTATAATGTGATAGCGGTTATCACCTTATATCACCTGTTAATGGAATTCTTGTATAACCGAAATCCTATTAACGGATGATAATATCAGGTAATAACCACCACCGCAGTAGGCATTAAATTACCTTATGCTTCTGTTTACATGGAACTAAAATACCTGTACCTCAAACACAATGCAGAAAGTGCGAAAAAAAAATCCCTTCTTTCTCCTCCATTTGCTTTCAGATATCTTTCTGGAGAGCAGGGGTTAATGAATTCAATCAATAATCCTGCAGAGTCCATGTGAAATTGAGTAAGTGACACCGAGCACACCAATAAATGAGCAATGGGATTAAGAAAAACCTTTAATGGTGCATTAGTCCACTAATTAACCATGCAAAATCTCCTCCGCACATCGCCACGAGCTCGGGAAGACAAATAGTTTGCATACACAGGATAACCCATCGTACGGTATGTCCCGTTCATGCAGAGTGGCTTAGCTATTTCAAGGCCATCATAGGTGCTCACATTTAGCTGGTATTTTGAATTGTATTTAATCCCCTTCCCTCAGCTTTGTTATCAACTTCACAGGTAGCGTATACTGCGTTTCTTCACTGTAATCCAATTAGTGAGTCCGGGCCTAAGGAACCCTTATAAATAGAAAATATCAGAAAAATTAATCTTATCATGCAGTGTGAATGCAATGCCCTGGATATCACAGAAAACAAATGTTTATATATGTTAATTATTTGATTCTTTACATGTCTCTTTTATGTGTCTAGCCTTTGTATTTGGCTCACAAATCATTCTATTCTGCTGCACCCCCAACCTGACTTCCACTGCTCAGGAAGTGGCATGTCTGAGGCAAGCACTGAGCCCGCCCTCACTCACCATGCATTCACTTCCTCCCTGAGTCTGCTGTGTAACCCTCTCTACTCTGTTTTCATGCTGCAGTCTGATAGGACAGGGTGACAGTGCTAGTCCCACCCTCATTTAATGGACTGTGTCCCTGTGGGACAAAGATGATGCTACAGCTGGACAAGATACATTTTTTTGCCAAGATAAACAACATATTAGGAGCTTTTGATTCTGACTGTGCCGATTGAAAGGGGTCTTCTGGGACTTTTGGATTGATGGCCAGCTGATCAGCAAGGTACCCACACCCATCATCTCCCGGAAATAAGCTTTTTCGCACCTGAATATACAGTGAATTAGTCAGACGACCTGTTAATTGAAGAGGTGCCCAACCCAGTCCTCAAGGCTCATCAGCAGTCTAGATTTTTTCCGTTTCTGACAAAAAACAGGAATGTTGGTGGGCCTGGAGGATTGGGTTGGGGACAAAAGGCTGATTGTATAGTGGTGGAGCCACTGCAACTTTTTTAATTTTTTAATTTTAAATACTGAGCTGCAGACACCCAGTGCTACCACTACACAATGAAGTGTGCAGGGTTCCCATTCACTGTATAGTGTGGGGTGCCAAAAAGCTAATTGGCGGAGAGAGATGTGTTTTGGCACCCGACCGATCAGCAGGACAGACAATAAATCCTAAAATCTTAGTTTTTTTAGCCTGTCGATGCATGTTAGTGGGCATTTTGATGCATGTTAGTGGGCATTTTGATGCATGTTAGTGGGCATGCAACTGACTATTGGTTAGTATAGAAATAGAATTTAGAATCAGCTCACCCAGATGCCAAGATATCGAGCATGGAGGAGGTGCAGACTGCACCTGAAGACACACTGGAAAGACAAGAATACTCCAGAATACTCACACGCTACACGGAACAGCTGCCTGTGAATAAAGGTGACTATTGGATCTGCAATCAAGCTGGAGTATTCTTGCCTTTCCATTGGATAGTATAATTAGTGTTGAGCGGCATAGGCCATATTCGAATTCGCGATATTTCGCGAATATATGGACGAATATTCGACATATATTCGCTAAATTCGCATATTCGTAATATTCGCGTTTTATTTTCGCATATGCGAAAATTCACGTATGCGAAAATTAGCATATACGAAAATTAGCATAAACGAAAATTCATAAATGTGAAAATTAGCATATGCAAATTTTCGTATATGCGAAAATTCGCACGCCAGTCTCACACAGTAGTATTAGAGCCTTCTTTACACCACACAAGCTGGAAGCAGAGAGGGATGATCACTGTGATGTTTACTGTGAAAAAAAAATTACAAAAAATAAAAAATAAAAAAATGAATAAATAAATATTCGTAATTACGAATATATAGTGCTATATTCGCGAATATTCGTGAATTCGCGAATATTCGTGAATTCGCGAATATGCGATATTCGCGAATAAAATTCGCATTGAGAATATTCGCGAGCAACTCTAAGTATAAAATAGGTTCACTGGGATTCATCAAGAGTTCAGCAGAAGTCTGTAAAGATGGTTATACACATTGGACAGAAGTAGAGATAGAAGCACCAACTTTATTGGCAGCACACTACAGCTTTTCCTAGGTGTGCTACACAATTCAGCATTGGGGTATACCATAACATTTACTAGCCCTTTCAGCAACTTCTCTTTGTGTCTCTGCTTCTTTCACACTATACATTCATCCATTTTAAAGATCTGTTATAATGTTCCGTTGTGAAAACGGTTGTGTTAAACGGCCGTTACAAAATCCCATTATAGTCTACGGGATTTTTTACATTATCCTTTTTAACCCGTCATAGCCCGTTATTAATAACTGACTTTATTTTGTGAAGCGAGAAAGTAACGGGAGAAATAGTGCATGCATTATTTCTTAAGTTCTTTCTACTGTCACAAAATAAGCTCTGTTAATAATAAAGGGCTATGGGTTAAAAAGGATAATGTAAAAATCCCATAGACTGTAATGGGATTTTGTAACGGCTGTATGGGATTTTGTAATGGCCGTTTAACATAACCGTTTTCACAACGGAACATTATAACGGATCTTTAAAATGGATGAATATAGTGTAAAAGGGGCCTTGGGCTACATACCAATATTTACAGGGGTCACACAACCAAAAATTGTAGTTTTGCACAGTGTGGATCATGTTGCATCACAAATGACAAAAATCGAGCCAAACTCGAAAGTGGCAACAAGCATGGCCAGAAAAGTCAGCAATATAAAGCAATCCACACAGTGCAACGTGACAATCTTTGGCTGTGTGACCCCTTTCTCAGCCAAAATCGATGTGTAGCCCCAGCCTTACTCTGTAGATTCTCCCTCTTCCCACCCCTCTCTAGGGACTGCTGTAACTGATCCCTCAGTGATATCTCATAATACACTGATCCCAATTGATATCTCAGGATATATTGACATCAGTGTTTTCTGAATAAGTTCATAATGTTAGAGGAAAAGAAGAGCAGGAAAGGAGCCTGATAAGTATAGTTGGAGGCATTTTCTCTAATATTTTCTTATTTGCTTGTACTAGTAATTTTTGTTATTAGTGATTTTTTGATTTTGCTATTGCACTCCGTATGGTAAATAAAAAAAAAAAAATCTATGTTTTATTTGTGTTTCAAAAAGCTGCCACTGGGTGTCTCCCTACTTGTCCAGAGCACATATCCCCCATCTCTTGCACAGACTTTGGACTCCAAAAGCAGGAAATGCTAAGGGTGGTGTGTGCAGCCTTAGCCAATCAGAGCTCATCTCACACTGAACCACTTTGGGCTATGTGTAGCAGAGTGAGGGAGGAAGATCCCCCCCTGTATGGCTTCAGATGATGTCACGCCTGCTGGGGGAACACCCCTTCCCAGTCTGTGAATCTGACTGAGACTGAGCAGAAAATAAAGAGCAATATAAAGGTAGAAAACTAAAAAATAATAGAAATAAAGACAGGGGGTGGTTTATCATGATGGGGGGCAGTGAACTGAGAGGATTGTAAACTTTAACAAGATCATGAGAGGTTCTCTTTAACTTTAAATTTTTGCTTTTTTTCATTTAAGATTTTTTGCTTTAGTTTCTGATTTATTTATTAATAAATATTTCTATACTAAAGTGAAAATCATATTATTAAGATTTTATCAATTGCATATTTATCGCTTTTTTCTCCAGTGATTTATGATGTTCTTTTTAGAAAATAAGTAACACAAAACTGACCATTTATGGAATTTTGGCAAAGTTGATGGGAAAAACACAATGACACTACTCTACCTATTTTAGATGTGAGATGGGAAACGCTCATTGACTGAACACTGTTTGTTTAAAGGGGTACTCCGCTGCCCTGTGTCGGAAGCTACGCTCCCCAGCATCCGGAAGTTTATTGTTCCGGACGCTGTGTGCGGGCTTCCATGTTCAGGGCTGCCCCTCCTGACATCACGCCCGCCCCCCCTCAGCGAAAGTCTATGCGAAGGGGGCGCGATGGCCGTCACGCCCCCTTCCCATAGACTTTTGTTGAGGGGGCAGGCATGACGTCATGAAGGGGGAGGGCGTGACGTCACAAGGGGCAGCCCTGATCACGGAAGCCCACACACAGCATCCGAAACAATAAACTTCCGGATGCTGGGGAGCTGGGCTTCCGACACAGGGCAGCGGAGTACCCCTTTAAATTAAGTTAAAAGTCTGGACTGACATTCTGCTGTTTGGCCACAAGATGCCGCTATTTCCTAACACAGCTAACATATTGCATGTTTTCCTTATTTCTGAGGGGGGGAGTGACCGGTAAAAGGGAGCAGCCATCTTAGAGAGAGCTGACGCTGAAAAACTGTGAGAGAGGAGCCTACTATATCCATGTGTGGGAGCATACTTCAGTAACCAGAACTAAGTGAAGCTGCTTGTGTCTGAGACCCTGATCCTGTTCAGAGGAACGAGGATTCCTTCCTGGAACATGGATGAGAGCTGAGGAGCACAACAATATAGACTGTGATACCTCACGTTTGGTGGAGAGGCATTTGTTCTGTTCAGAGTCACCAGCAGATGCAGAGCAACTGGGGGTAAGTAAGATCGTGCACGCATCTGATTACTTTGTTGGCGCCTAGAGACTAGACCAGGCCTGTAGATAGTTAGGGTCTCTGTTCATGTCAGGCCACAAGTGTTGCTACTGATCATTGCAAGGACTCCATAATTTAAAGTGACATTTCACAATTGGAGAGCTGATAAACTTCCCACAAACTCAAGCCAGGCTGGCGTTTTTGCTCAGGAGGAATACTCAGGCACGTTCTACAACACTGGTTAGGGGAGGGGGGATACGGTAGAGTTTTGTAAGATTGTAAGCTGTTGTGCCTTTGGCTGGGTGTAGGTAAGGTCATTGTATGTTCCCAGAATTTGTGGGTGGGTTCATTTCCACATTTAAGTAAAATTTGTTTCTGACAAAAGCTGGTGATGTAGTTTTTTTCCTTGTTCGGGACTTTGCTGTATCCTGGGAAGCCCAACCCGGTACACGGTTTACACAGACATTATTTTCTGTCTTCAGAAAGGCCTATTAAATTTGTAAGTAAATCTTTGTGTTTTCTGAAGAGAATGATCACAGCGAGAGGAATGATGGGCTGTACATTTTGTGTGGCCGCTTCATCTGCTCACTCATTAGTCACTATAAATATGTGTTGTCCCACTTCTTAATAACCCTGCCACAGTGACAGATCGAGGAGGACACACACTAGGAATCCACATCTTCAGGAAAATTAACAGCATAGTCGTCACTTCAATATGGAAAACCTACACTTCATCAAAATCAAAGATTAGCCTATTTAAATTACTTTTCAAATATACTTCTTCATAAAATGTAGTAACTTTACATGTTAAATTAACCCCTAAAAGTTTTGCCACCAGGGGTCCTCCTTCTGGTCCTGCCTGCTGCCCTGCTTGCAGATTGTCTCCTACAGCAGTCTGGCAGAGACTATAGTCATGAAAGGGTGGGACCTCATCTCAGCACAGTGTATAGAGTGTATACAGCTGAATATTTCAGTTCCCTTTAAGCTGAGCGCAGGGTTTTCCAACCAGGGTACCTCCAGCTGTTTTAAAACGACAGCTCCCAGCATACCTGGACAGCCCTTGGCTGTCCAGACATGTTGGGAGTTGTAGTTTTGCAACAGCTTGTTGGTCCTTTTTGGACTCCTGTTCACCCACACTATAACCCAGTGTATTGGGTTTCGTGTGGTTGAACAGGCTGACAGTTTTCCTTTAACCTGTTAAGGACTAAGGGCATACAGGTATGCCCTTGAGAACTGGTACATAAAGACCAAGGACGTACATGTACGCCCTTGTTGTGTTACCGTGGTTTGAATCGTGCTCACGAGCTGAGCACGCTTCATACCCGGTGCTATCCGCAGCTAAGACCAACAGTTAATGCAGGACATCGCTGATTGGGCAGATACCTGGCGTCAACCCTTTAGATGCTGCGATCAAAGTTGATTGCAGCATTTAAATGCAGGAGATGATGGTGCCGGTTAGCACAGCCAAGCTGATCGGGACATCCAAACAGTGTATACAATCACAAGATTGCATGGTATAGCCCACTATGGGGACAAAAAAAAAAGTAAAAAGTGTATAAAAAAAACAGTTAATAGAAGTGAATTAACCCCTCCCTAATAAACATTTTGGATAATATATTTAGAAATAAACATAATCATATGTGATACCACATATGCATAAATGGCAGAACTATTAACCCCTTAGGGACTCAGCGTTTTTCCGTTTTTGCACTTTTGTTTTTTCCTCCTTACCTTTTAAAAAGCATAACCCTTTAAATTTTGCACTTAAAAATCAATATGATGGCTTATTTTTTGCATCACTAATTCTTCATTGTAATGACATCAGTAATTTTACCCAAAAATCTACGGCAAAATGGGAAAAAAATCATTGTGCGACAAAATGGAAGAAAAAACGCCATTTTGTAAATTTTGGGGGCTTCTGTTTCTATGCAGTAAATTTTTCATGAAAAATGACATGTTATCTTTATTCTGTAGGTCCATACAATTAACCCTTAAGGACCGGGGTTTTTTCCGTTTTTGCATTTTTGTTTTTTTGCTCTTTGCCTTTAAAAAATCATAACTCTTTCAATTTTGCACCTAAAAATCCATATGATTGCTTATTTTTTGCACCACCAATTCTACTTTGTAATGACATCAGTCATTTTGCCCAAAAATCTACGGTGGAACGGAAAAAAAAATCATTGTGCGACAAAATTGAAAAAAAAAACGATGTTTTGTAAATTTTGGGGGCTTCCGTTTCTATGTAGTACATTTTTCGGTAAAAATGACACCTTATCTTCATTCTGTAGGTCCATACGATTAAAATGATACCCTATTTATATAGGTTTGATGTTGTCGTACTTCTGGAAAAAATCATAACTACATGCAGGAAAATTAATACGTTTAAAATTGTCATCTTCTGACCCCTATAACTTTTTTATTTTTCCGCATATAGGGCGGTATGAGGGCTCATTTTTTGCGCCGTGATCTGAAGTTTTTAACGGTACAATTTTTGCATTGATAGGGCTTATTGATCGCTTTTTATTCATTTTTAAATGATATAAAAAGTGACCAAAAATGCACTATTTTGGACTTTGGAATTTTTTGGCGCGTACACCATTGACTGAGCGGTTTAATTAACGATATATTTTTATAATTTGGACATTTCCGCACACGGTGATACCATATATGTTTATTTTTATTTTTATTTACACTATGTTTTTTTTATTGGAATAGGGGGTTAATTAAAACTTTTTATAGGGGAGGGATTAAATGATATTCATTCACTTTTTTTTTCACTTTTTTTTTGCAGTGTTATAGCTCCCATAGGGACCTATAACACTACACACACTGATCTTCATCATTGATCACTGGTTTCTCATAGGAAACCAGTGATCAATGATTCTGCCGCTTGACTGCTCATGCCTGGATCTCAGGCACTGAGCAGTCATTCGGCGATCGGACAGCGAGGAGGCAGGTAGGGGCCCTCCCGCTGTCCTGTAAGCTGTTCGGGATGCCGCGATTTCGCCGCGGCTATCCCGAACAGCCCACTGAGTTAACCGGCACTTTTTACTTTCGCTTTTAGCCGCGTGGCTCAGCTCTGAGCACGTGGCTAAAGGGTTAATAGCGCACGGCGCCACGATCGGCGCTGCACGCTATTAGCGGCGGGTCCCGGCATCACTATGACGCTGGGCCCGCCGTGATATGATGCGGGGTTACCGTGTAACCCCGCGTTATATCACGGGAGCAGGACCAAGGACGTACCGATACGTCCTTGGTCTTTAAGGGGTTAAAATGATACCCTACTTATATAGGTTTGATTTTTTATTACTTCGGAAAAAAATCATAACTACATGCAGGAAAATGTATACGTTTGAAATTGTCCTTTCTGACCCCTATAACTTTTTTATTGTTCCATATACGGGGCAGTGTGAGGGTTTATTTTTAAATGATATAAAAAGTGACCAAAAATGCACTATTTTGGACTTTGGAATTTTTTGGCGCGTACACCATTGACTGAGCGGTTTAATTAACGATATATTTTTATAATTTGGACATTTCCGCACACGGTGATACCATATATGTTTATTTTTATTTTTATTTACACTATGTTTTTTTTATTGGAATAGGGGGTTAATTAAAACTTTTTATAGGGGAGGGATTAAATGATATTCATTCACTTTTTTTTTCACTTTTTTTTTTGCAGTGTTATAGCTCCCATAGGGACCTATAACACTACACACACTGATCTTCATCATTGATCACTGGTTTCTCATAGGAAACCAGTGATCAATGATTCTGCCGCTTGACTGCTCATGCCTGGATCTCAGGCACTGAGCAGTCATTCGGCGATCGGACAGCGAGGAGGCAGGTAGGGGCCCTCCCGCTGTCCTGTAAGCTGTTCGGGATGCCGCGATTTCGCCGCGGCTATCCCGAACAGCCCACTGAGTTAACCGGCACTTTTTACTTTCGCTTTTAGCCGCGTGGCTCAGCTCTGAGCACGTGGCTAAAGGGTTAATAGCGCACGGCGCCACGATCGGCGCTGCACGCTATTAGCGGCGGGTCCCGGCATCACTATGACGCTGGGCCCGCCGTGATATGATGCGGGGTTACCGTGTAACCCCGCGTTATATCACGGGAGCAGGACCAAGGACGTACCGATACGTCCTTGGTCTTTAAGGGGTTAAAATGATACCCTACTTATATAGGTTTGATTTTTTATTACTTCGGAAAAAAATCATAACTACATGCAGGAAAATGTATACGTTTGAAATTGTCCTTTCTGACCCCTATAACTTTTTTATTGTTCCATATACGGGGCAGTGTGAGGGTTTATTTTTTAAATGATCTTTATTAACTTTTTTTGTTCACTTTTTTTTGCAGTGTTATAGCTCCCATAGGGACCTATAACACTGCACGCACTGAACTTTTACACAGATCACTGCAAAGCCATAGCTTTGCATTGATCAGTGTTATCGGCGGTAGATTACTCAAGCCTGGATTTAAGGCTTGCAGCAATCAATCGCCATACGGACGTGCAGGAGGAAGGTAAGGCACCCTCCTACTGCGTCCTAGCTGATCGGGACATCGCAATTTTATCGCAATGTCCCGATCAGCCCGACTGAGCTGCCGGGATACTCTTTCACTTTTAGACGCGGCGTTCAACTTTGATTGCCGCGTCTAAAAAGTTAATGCTGGACATCTGCTGGAACGGCAATGTCTGGCATTAGCCACAGGTCCTGGCTGCTGATAGCAGCCAGGACCGTGCGGGTATGATGCCTTCCATGCCACAGCACCGTATAAACCCGGCATTCTGCGTCAAGGGGTTAAAATATAGGGTTAGTTAAACTGCACGGTCGATAGTGTACATATACCATCAAAAATAAAAAGCGATCAAAAAGTTCCATCAAAACAAAAATGGTACCAATAAAAACTGAAAATCACAGCACATAAAATGAGCTCTCATATAGCCCCATATGTGGAAAAATAAAAAAAAGTTATAGGTGCCAGAAAATGACAATTTTAAGCCTACTAATTCTGCTGCACATAATTATAATAGTAGTAAAACAGAATAAAATCTACATAAACTGGGTATCATTGCAACCGTATGGACCTACAGACTAAAGATGTCATTTTTACCAAAAAGTGCACTGCATAGAAACAGAAGCCCCCAAAAGTTACAAAAGGGCCGTTTTTTTTTCAATTTCACCTCACAAATATTTTTTTTTGTTTTGTTGTAGATTTTGTAATAAAATTATTGAAGTAATTACAAAGTACATTTGGTAACGCAAAAAACAAGCCCTTATATGGTCTGTAGGGGCAAAATTGAAAGTGTTATGATTTTTAGAAGGGGAGGAGGAAAAAACTAAATTGCAAAAACTAAAATTGTCCTGGTCTTTAAGGCCAAAATGGGATTTGTCCTTAAGAGGTTAAAGCCTCATTCCCTTTTCCTGAGGCTATACCTATTGGTAAACATTGGCCCTGATTTACAATTGTAAACCCAACATGTTTTGTGGGGTTGTGCGCCAGAATTTGTGCCAGAATTGAAAAAAACAGACTAACTCTCCTTTTTTGCTGGGAAAATCCGAGAAAGGGGCGTGGCCACTAGGAAAAGTATGCGTGGCCGCCGAAAAGGGGCATGTCACAAAAACCCAAACATTTACTAAGGTTTCCACAGAAAATGAAGTGGTTTGGGCTGAGGAAAACCAGACAGATCAGAGCCTGTAAAAAAATAAAATAAAAAAATGTAGGGAAAAGAAATTGTAGGGAATTAAAACCCACAAAGAAAACTGCACAACACTTATAGTAAATCAGGGCCAGTGTGTATGCCTGGTGACACTGTTTCACAAAATTATTGTTTAAAAATGCTCAAAACTCCCCCCACCTCAACTTCTTTTTTGCTCAAAAAAGTGGCTGGTCTTACTGTGTGTAAATGTGTTATTCTAAAGTCTACGTAAAAGCAGACAATAGTACAAACAAGTTTAACAAAAAGAAAAGGGTTGTAACTCTGTTAACCCCTTAAGGACCCATGACGTACGCGTACGTCATGAGTCCCGGTCCTGCGATATAACGCGGGGTCACATGGCAATCCCGCATCATATCGCGGCGGGCCCGACATCATAGTGAAGCTGGGACCCACCGCTAATAGTGCACGGCATGGCTAAAAACAAAAGTGAAAGTGCCCGGCTAGCTCAGGGAGCTGTTCGGGATCGCCGCGGCATCCCGAACAGCTGTAGCAAAGGAGGAGTTCTTCTTACCTTCTCCTGCGCTGTCCGATCGCCGAATGAATGCTTCAAGCCTGAGATCCAGGCTTGAGCAATCAATCGCCGAAAACACTGATTGACCCCCCATTCTTATGGAGATGCATCAATCAGTATTAAAGATCAGTTAGTGCAATGTTATAGCCCCCTATAGGAGCTATAATATTGCATAAGAAAAGTGTAAAAAAATCATTAACCCTTTCAATTATCCCTTCTCCTAATAAAAGTTTGAATCACCCGGCGTTTCCAACCAGTGTAAATAAAAATAAACATATGTGGTATTGCCGCGTGTGGAAATGTCCGAATTATAAAAAATATACTGCTTTTTAAACCGCATATTTAATGACGTATGCGCAAAAAAATTCCAAAGTCCAAAATTGCGCATTTTTGATCACTTTTTATACCACAAAAAAGTGAATAAAAAGTGATCAAAAAGTCTGATCATAAAAAAATTGTACCGCTAAAAACTTCAGATCACAGCGCAAACAATGAGCCCTCAAAGCCCCCTGAACACAGAAAAATAAAAAAGTTATAGGGGTCAGAAGATGACCATTTTAAACGTATACATTTTCCTGCATGTAGTTATGATATTTTTCAGAAGCGTGACAAAATCAAACCTATATAAGTAGGGTATCATTTTAACCGTATGGACCTACAGAATAATGATAAATGAAAATGGAAAAACGCTGAGAATATTATTTTAAGCCCCTTGCGAGTAAAAATAAAAGTAAAAAATTTAAAAAAGTTAAATGATAAAAAAAATCAGTTATAAATGATAACCAAAAAAATTGCCAAGTTCTTAATTTTTATACCATTTTTTTATAGAAACAAAACAAAAAGCTGTATGTGAATATAGCCCTAAAATGATATTTATAAAACAACACAAACTCTTTAGAAAATATGTAAAAACACATTATTAATTTTGTTCTTTAGATTCAGATGGGCTTGTATGCTGATGTATCTCATGGATCAAGCATTATGTTGGATCCACAAGAGGTCCTGTGGTCCTGTGAAGTCATGGGAAAATATGAAGTCATCAGAGGATAAACCAAGAACAAAGTCCTGCAAAACTCTCATTCAACTTGAGATTTTGAGAGAAAATGTCATTGTCTCTATTAATAGAAGACTGTATGAATAGTTTCTTCTTATACTTGGTTAAAGACGCTTGCTTGCACGATGAAGCTGGAGAAAAATAAACCATAAAGCTTTGTAACATGGGATTTTAAAGTTGTTTTTCATGTAGGGCTGCCTGTTTGCCCTGTAGCTACTGTATATCATCTCTGCATCAAGGCACTCAGTCCAGACTCTAAAGGGACAACCTAACCCCAGAAGTGATCATGGTTGCTATTAGACCATGTACAATATAGTTTTGAGCATCAACAAGTTGTCTTGAGCTTGATAGCCAAACCTTAATACAAAGAGAAATTTAGGACAATGGTGTCTTGCTCAGCCCTGGGGCTCTAAGCTGTTTTGAACTGCTGTATGTAATATACAATAATTGTATTATATAAGGTTATGCAACTGGATTATTTCAATTATAGTAGGTGAATCACCTTTAAAAGAAGTGGCCATCAAGTCATTAAGAAAGTGAATTTGTCAGCTTAACGGATAAAGAGAAGATATTTCCCATTATGTACAGAATACTGGGGAAGAAAATCAATATATTGTGGAGCTAATGGAAATACAGAGTAGACGTTGTTTAATACAGTCAACACCAAAGCTTTGCTGTCATAACTATCAGATATAGAATTTGGATTGAAGGACTGTAAGCGACCTCCCTTGAGGTATCCGTAGACTAAGTACTATTTACAAATGATACAAAAAAACATAGCTTAAAATTAATGTATGCAAGGAGAATGAAGAAAACGCACTCACCATTCCACGAACATCAAATAGCAGCGCCCACGCCCCACTCCCCTCACCTGTGCTCCACTCACCCGCTCACCTGACTTCCTGCTGCTTAGGAATGCTGCATGTTCATCGCCTTCTGATGTCTTGAGTTTCTCCAAATAAAGCTGTTATTTGATGTCCCTGGAATGGTGAGTGCGTTTTCTTCCTTCTCCTTGCATACAGTCTTTCTAAGTGACTTTTTTCTACGCACCCCGTACATCGGGGCCAAGTCAGTTTTCAGTCATCCTAGCAGACCGTGATCATTTGTTTGTCCCAGTGGTGCCGCCGTTTTCTCTGCCTTCAGTATATATATATATATATATATATATATACACATATATATAGTTTAGAATTAAATCTACTGAGGAGGTTATTGTTTAAGAAAAGGCAAAAAGTTCCAGCTCACTATTATAGAAGAGCAAACAGAACGAATAGAACCCGAGTTTGGTCAGAACTTTGCGAAAAGTTCAGATCGGCTATAATTCGAACTTCGGGTGGTTTGGTTGGGAAGAACCGGGAAAAAAAAAAAAACCACCATCCACATGGCAAAAAGGAGAAAGAAGAAGTATCACATGACATCAGGGAATCCTATTAAGTTTTAAAACAGCTCCCCAGTCAAGCCCACTGTCTACGCCCACTTTAACAAAACTGAAGTGAACAATGTAAACCGTGGCACAAAACTCTTTGAAAATGTGGTCGATACTTTTCATGCCCAAATTTTGGCGCAAAATTGTTTTTTTGGGACGCAAAATTCTTTGGGAATCTCCCCCAGTGTGGTTTTTATTTAGCCTATCAGATACCACCAGGTACCATCCAACTTTGAAATGAACTTTGACTTTAAAAGTTAAAGGTTCTTGCAATATTTTTACCGGCTATACTAACTCGTCCTTTTAATATGTGAACAAATTGTATCTTAAAGCCATTCCTGCATAGCTTAATGTGCAGTTCATGAATTTTGTCTCAATCTGTTAGTGCCTGCTCTTTTTTTCCCTCCCCAATAATTTCTTTGCATTACAAGATTACATTTTCCAAACAGAGTAAGTTGAGAGAACACAGCAGATTCTAGGGAGAGCTTATTCCATGCCTGGCTGCCCCGGGTTGCAGTGAAGCGTGCGCTCAATGGATGGATGATAGCTTCCATTTTTAAGCTCCATTTTCCCTCAGCGTTAAACTGTTTATACTTATTCTATATGACTTCCTTTTAACCCATCACCATTTTACTTCCTGTAAAAACTCTAGGGTGTCAGTACAGCTCAGAAGAGTGCATATCTTGTTTGGCGGTGCACATGGTGATGGTTGATAGTTCCACCCTGGAAATTAGCTGAACATGGGAAACAACAACTAACAAGAGCTGGGAACCTGGGATCTCACATTCAAGAGAGGTTGGAAAATAGAAATGCATGTGAAAGTATTTTAGTGCACTGAAACCTTAACTATTAACCCCACTTATCTCTAAAACTATGTTTTGATATTGAGATTTTTCCTTCCTTAAATAATATATCTGAAGGTGATTCAGCTCTGAAAAACAGAAGTTACAGGGAAGCAGATAGAACCTTGTGGTTCATGTATTCAGTAGATCCAAGTAAAAAAGAACACTGGAGAAAAGAATGATATACAATGAAAACAATTGGTGCAGACTCATATATGCCTGACCATGACAGGCTTCTGAGGACATGAAGTAGATAGTTATCCACAGTACACAAAGGCAAAGGTTATACAATCTACAGATAACTGTAAAGTGAATCTGTCACCTGGAAAATATTGCTTATAAACCACCAGCATAGTAATGTAGAAAGCAATAAGAAGATATAGATAATACTTTTGAATATTATGTCTGAGTCTTTATTTAATGAAAAAATAGCTCTTTTATGCACTGTTCAAGTGCCAAAGAGGTGGGGCACATCCCTGCTATAAATCTCTGCTTTTTCACAGACATTCACGGCTTGGTCTGAATCAAACCCTGAACTCAGTGCCTGTGCTTCAGACCAATAGGATGGGTAACTACATTACCAGTGTATATTACTGGTGACATAGTAACCCGTTCTATGCGGTAAGGCCAGATTGGAGGGATCATTCTGCACCAGCTTAGAGCACAGGCAGTGAGTCTCACTGCATGTGTGCCACCAGAATGACAGTGGGGAGACTGGTCTGTTCCTGTATCTCAGGCGGCACAGGCTTACCATGCTTGCCATGCAAGGCAAATCAACAGCCCATGCCTGGGATTTGTAGAGGACTTGTTGCTGTAATCCAAGCCCTGCATATATATCGAGGAGCGAGAGGGCTGAGGTTAACAGCACAAATGTGTTGCAGCCCTAGGGCACTGCAGGCCGTAGACCCCACAACTTTGGCACTTGAACTGTGCAAACCTTTCTTATTTTTGATTCACAAATAACACCTAAAGGCAATTTTCAGTGCAGAAACTGCAATCAATGTAAATACTGTTGGGAAACAAAACATGTAAGACTGGGCTCAGTTTTTCATACTTTACAAGATTTGATCACTTGCCGCACCAAGAACGTTGTGTATGCAATAATGTGTCCATGCGGCTTCTTCTACATAGGGCAGACAAAATGCCAGCTCCAGATGCGAATCAGGGAACATTTCTATACCATACGCACTGGAAGACCAGGAGTGTCTCGTCTGCAAGCCCATTTAAAAGAAGTCCATAATAATAACCCTGAGGTCTTGCGCTATGCAGGCATAGAAAAAATTGTTAGCAATAAATATGAACGCATCGACTAACGCTACAGGCAATATAGGGTTAAATGACAGGACGGAGCTTTCAGCGTGCTTCTAAATCTTTGTTTTTAGTGCACTCCCCCACCATTCATGTCACTTGCACACGTGAGTGGTATGCAGGTGCGTGATAGGTGAAACACTTGGTTCACTCACATAAATAGCAGTCACAGGTAATTTGAGTTATGGCCGGACGAAGCACGCCAAGCGTGCGAAACAGGAGCTCGGTCGCCATCCACTGTCCCCCCACTACTCCTCTCCTCTGTACTCTCTCTCTCTCTCTTTCCAGCCGGTGTGACCTCTCCTCCAAGGTTTCTTCATCCTGTCTAATTTCTAAGCTGTTATGTAACCTCTTCCTTGCTGTTCCTGTATATCTAAAAATGTGAAAGCAGAAAGACCTTCTGATAAGACTATGAATACATCAATTATCTTTTTATCGCTGATTTTTTTTACCCTTCAGAAGGGGAAATAAACTACACATAGAGTATAGAAGGTTTCTATATCATTATAGGCTGGTTATTTGTATTCCAGAAGAGAATTTACCCTGATATAATGCCAACTGGCAACTGCTCCCTAGTGTTTTTTTTTTTGTCTTCCTTTTAATCAATACTGAAGGATTATGGGGGAGATTTATCAAACCTATGCAGAGGAAAAGTTGTCCAGTTGCCCATAGCAACCAATCAGATCACTTCTTTCATTTTTCACAGGCCTTCCAAAAAATGAAAATTGCAAACTGATTGATTGCTATGGCAACTGGGCAACTGTTACGCCTAGCGCTCCGGGTCCCCGCTCCTCCCCGGAGCGCTCACGGCGTCCTTCTCCCTGCAGCTCCCCGGTCAGCGCTGACCGGGAGCGCTGCTCTGCCATGGCCGTTGGGGATGCGATTCGCACAGCGGGACGCGCCCGCTTGCGAGTCGCATCCCAGGTCACTTACCCGTTCCCGTCTCCTGCGGTCATGTGCTGGCGCGCGCGGCTCCGCTCTCTAGGGCGCGCGCGCGCCAGCTCCCTGAGACTTAAAGGGCCAGTGCACCAATGATTGGTGCCTGGCCCAATTAGCTTAATTGGTTCCCACCTGTTCCCTGCTTATATCTAGTCTCCTCCCTTGCACTCCCTTGCCGGATCTTGTTGCCTTAGTGCCAGTGAAAGCGTTCTTGTGTGTTTATACCCTGTGTACCAGAACTATTGCTATCTCCCCTGACTACGAACCTTGCCGCCTGCCCCCGACCTTCTGCTACGTCCGACTTTGCTTCTGCCTACTCCCTTGTACCTCGCCTATCTTCAGCAGCCAGAGAGGTGCCGTTGCTAGTGGATACGACCTGGTCACTACCGCCGCAGCAAGACCATCCCGCTTTGCGGCGGGCTCTGGTGAAAACCAGTAGTGTCTTAGAACCGGTCCACTAGCACGGTCCTCGCCATCCCTCTCTGGCACAGAGGATCCACCTCCTGCCAGCCGGCATCGTGACAGTAGATCCGGCCATGGATCCCGCTGAAGTTCCTCTGCCTGTTGTCGCCGACCTCCCCACACTGGTCGCCCAGCAAGCCCGACAGATTGCCCAACAAGATCACCAGCTGTCGTACTTGACCACCATGACTCAGCAACTCCAGTCGCAGCTACAGCAGATTCAGTCTCAGCTACAGCAGCAGCAACCATCTCCTCCGCCAGCTCCTGCACCTCTTCCGCAGCGAGTGGCCACTCCTAGCCTCCGCCTGTCTTTGCCGGACAAATTTAATGGGGACTCTAAGTTTTGCCGTGGCTTCCTTTCCCAATGTTCCCTGCATCTGGAGATGATGTCGGATCAGTTTCCTACTGAAAGGTCTAAGGTGGCTTTCGTAGTCAGCCTTCTGTCTGGAAAAGCCCTGTCATGGGCCACACCGCTCTGGGACCGCGATGACCCTGTCACTGCCTCTGTACACTCCTTCTTCTCGGAAATTCGAAGTGTCTTTGAGGAACCTGCCCGAGCCTCTTCTGCTGAGACTGCCCTGCTGAACCTGGTCCAGGGTAATTCCTCCGTTGGCGAGTACGCCATACAATTCCGTACTCTTGCTTCTGAACTATCCTGGAATAATGAGGCTCTCTGCGCGACCTTTAAAAAAGGCCTATCCAGCAACATTAAGGATGTTCTGGCCGCACGAGAGACTCCTGCTAACCTGCATGAACTCATTCATCTAGCCACTCGCATTGACATGCGTTTTTCTGAGAGGCATCAAGAGCTCCGCCAGGAAAAGGACTTAGATCTCTGGACACCTCTCCCACAGTCTCCACTGCAATCTGCGCCTTGGCCTCCCGCCGAGGAGGCCATGCAAGTGGATCGGTCTCGCCTGACCCTGGAAGAGAGGAATCGCCGTAAGGAAGAGAATCTTTGTTTGTACTGTGCCAGTACTGAACATTTTCTGGTGGATTGCCCAATCCGTCCTCCACGTCTGGGAAACGCACGCTCGCACTCAGCTCTCGTGGGTGTGGCGTCTCTTGATGCCAAGTCGGCTTCTCCACGTCTCACGGTACCTGTTCGGATTTCCACTTCAGCCAGCTCTCCCCTCTCAGCCGTGGCCTGCCTGGACTCTGGAGCTTCTGGGAATTTTATTCGGGACTCCTTTGTGAATAAATTCCGGATTCCGGTGACCCGTCTTGTCAAGCCACTCCACATTTCCGCGGTCAACGGAGCCAGGGTGGACTGTACCATACGTTTCCGCACGGAGCCCCTTCTTATGAGCATCGGATCTCACCACGAGAGGATTGAACTTTTGGTCCTCCCCAATTGCACCTCGGAAATTCTCCTTGGACTTCCCTGGCTTCAACTTCATTCCCCAACCCTGGATTGGTCCACTGGGGAGATCAAGAGTTGGGGGTCCTCTTGTTCCAAGAACTGTCTAAAACCGGTTCCCAGTAACCCTTGCCGTAACTCTGTGGTTCCTCCTGTATCTGGTCCCCCTAAGGTCATTAAGGACTCTGCCTGCCACAGGAAATGCCCCTCCCCCCCTCCCAGTTCCATCAGGCAAGCTTCTGTGTCCCCTCATGGCCCTCGTCCTGGTGTCACACTGCCCCGTGCCAGGTCCCGCCCTCTGCCCTCTCTCCCCATTCCTACTCCTGCGGTTCTGCCTGCCGTTGAGGAATCCCTCCATCCTTTCCCGGTGTCCTCATCCCAGGGGAGGCAGTTACCCGATAAAGAGAAGGGGAGACCTAAGGGGGGGGGTACTGTTACGCCTAGCGCTCCGGGTCCCCGCTCCTCCCCGGAGCGCTCACGGCGTCCTTCTCCCTGCAGCTCCCCGGTCAGCGCTGACCGGGAGCGCTGCTCTGCCATGGCCGTTGGGGATGCGATTCGCACAGCGGGACGCGCCCGCTTGCGAGTCGCATCCCAGGTCACTTACCCGTTCCCGTCTCCTGCGGTCATGTGCTGGCGCGCGCGGCTCCGCTCTCTAGGGCGCGCGCGCGCCAGCTCCCTGAGACTTAAAGGGCCAGTGCACCAATGATTGGTGCCTGGCCCAATTAGCTTAATTGGTTCCCACCTGTTCCCTGCTTATATCTAGTCTCCTCCCTTGCACTCCCTTGCCGGATCTTGTTGCCTTAGTGCCAGTGAAAGCGTTCTTGTGTGTTTATACCCTGTGTACCAGAACTATTGCTATCTCCCCTGACTACGAACCTTGCCGCCTGCCCCCGACCTTCTGCTACGTCCGACTTTGCTTCTGCCTACTCCCTTGTACCTCGCCTATCTTCAGCAGCCAGAGAGGTGCCGTTGCTAGTGGATACGACCTGGTCACTACCGCCGCAGCAAGACCATCCCGCTTTGCGGCGGGCTCTGGTGAAAACCAGTAGTGTCTTAGAACCGGTCCACTAGCACGGTCCTCGCCATCCCTCTCTGGCACAGAGGATCCACCTCCTGCCAGCCGGCATCGTGACAGCAACTTTTCCTCTGCACAGGTTTTAATAAATCTCTCCCTATATGTAGAACTTGATTTTTCAAGTATGTTACTTAGTAGTTTCTACTTTATTTTGTAAGTATATATATTTGAAAAAGCTGATCACAAATAATGTCAAAATAACTACTGTAGCTCGGAAAGAAAAATATATGTTGAAAATAACAGAAAAAAGCACATATGCCTTCAAACAAGCCAAGGATTCACATTAAATAAAAGAAATGTGCATGCAGCGTTCAATTGCCTTTTAGGTAGAGAAGTTAAAACTAAAAATAGCACCTATTGTCAAGGAAGAGACAGGCCACTGGAGACTTCCATAAAACCACAGCTTGTAAAGAATATTCAGAGAGAAGCTTTGGAGTCAGGAGGTGTGCACAGGTGCATATCTGCTTGTGGGCTGAACACTTCAATGGTCTTCAGCCGAAGTAACTGCTTTACGCTGGAAGGGGATTTATGATGTCTTGATGTATAAAACGTCAAAAAGAAAGTGTGCATGTTGCTTCAGCATGGATGAGAATTTTACAACAAAAATACACCTATGAAGAGTTCTAGAAGCCAGTGGATGTTGCTGGGTGAGGAGCAATATTGGACATAAGCACAAAACTATTCACATACTTTGTCATATGTAGAAATGATATCATCGAAATGTGACTTATTGTGCCATAGGAGCAAAAGCAGAGATAAAAATGGATCTTCACCAGGAGCGATTACAGTGTTGAATGAAGGTGACTGCATTTGTGGAAATCACATCAAAAGGTTTATTTAGGCACAACAAACAATGTGTTTCTTGCCCAAAAAGGGCACTTCTTCAGGCAATGTGCACATTGCTTGATGAAGTGCCCTTTTCGGGCAAGAAACGCGTTTTTTTTGCGCCTGGTGAAGATCCATTTTTATCTTTGCTTTTCCTCCTATTGTGTGAACCAGTGAGCGCGGACCTGACAGGAGGATCTAGGCTGGTTACAGAGCACTATCTATCAATACACTATATGGTGTTGTGCCCTGAGCGCAACATCACTTGGTAAGTGTAACTCCTTTTGCAATTGCCAAGTATCTTGCAGTACTGCACTAGGGGCGCGTGTGCCTTTTTTTTTCTTTTTTTCGCTACTTAATGTTCCATGACCTCATGGATTTATTATTGAATCATGCTATGAAAATAATGGTATCTGTTCAGATATGACTTTATCGGCACATGGGGAATGTGTTCTAAGGCAACCACTTCCTTGGGCACCCAGGGGCTTCCACCACCCACTTTCTCTGAACACCATTCTGTGATCCTATTCAACCAGAAGGAGGTAGCCAGGTTCTTATGAAGTCATGGGGAGACATTGGGGGTATTTATGAAAAGTGGAGTAGGTAAACGTCTTTTTACTCCATTAATTCATGTAGTGGAAACTGTGTACCTGCACCTAATTTATTACATGGTGCAGGGCATCTGATCACATTTCTCACATCAGTACTCCACTCTGTATGGTGTTTTTGTACGACTTTTTGTGCAACTTTTTAATCCGTGCGACAATTATGCGACTTTTTAATAACGCTGTCCACAGTTAGCGTGTAAGTGCTTTTTTATTTGGTGGTGATTAGCGCCTGTTTTGGTGGGTTGCGCCAAAGTATGCGACTTTTTTTTAAAAAAGTAATGTTTTCATAAATCCCTGACCACTGCAAAAAATCTACCAAAAACTTGTCTACCACAGCAACAAACCGAAACACAGGTAAATGAAAACTGCGCCAAAATATTGAGACACATTTCCCCAAGAAAACCAGGGTAAAATGCTTTATAAATACCCCCCATTGTCTTGGCTGTTGGCTTTATGTACTTCCTGAAGATAAATACCAGCCCTAGTCATGTGATGGACCACAACGCATTCAATATGGCTTTCCCATAACTTTAAAATAAAATACAGTGAAAGCAATCCAATGGGCCACCTCTTTTAGAAGACATCCTCTTATTGTGAACATGTAACAGATTTTTGGTCCACCATACATTATGCATTGGGGCCACTTCCTTTGAGAATAGCACCGCAACAGAAGACCATGTTTTTAAGTAACAGTGGTCTTTTAAAAAAGGATTGATTTGTATATTGGAAACGTATTAGAATTGGAGGTTTACAACGTGTTTTGATTCTCTCTCCCCTTTCCTTTTTCATCACTTTGTTTTGGTAGTCTATAATCTGATTAGTTTTGTTTTGGTAGTCTATAATCTATAGTCTAATTGTGTCTTCTCTCTGAATCCTGTCCCCCCCCCTCTCCCCTCCCCCTTCCTAAATCTTGTGAACTTTTCCTGGTGCTTTTCTAAAAACTTCTCTACTGTGAGAAACTTTCTAATAGAGAAGACATTTTTCTTTCAGTCCCTTTTTTTGGACCAGTTATTCCTGTCCTTTTACTAAAACTTACAGACTAACTCAAGACTTTATGTGGGAATTCATCATGACCTCGGCTGAAGAAAAGTTGACTGCTTCTTTTATTTTTCAGAGGCCTTTTCAAAAGTGAAAGAAGAATCTGATTGGATTCTATAAGATGGGCAACTGGTCAACCTTTCCTCTGCACAGGTTTTTATGAATCCCTCCACATGTTCCTCCTGTCCATTGTACACTCTGCATCCCTTGTCGCTACTACTCAATTTGAAGTTATGGCGTATACAGCCCTCTCCTACCTGGCTCCTTGTCTGTCTTGTATTCCTCCTTTAATAAACCAAAACCAAACTGTAAACCTCAGTTTATGTTTCAATGGGAAGATGACCTTCAGGTTGCTATGCCACTCTCGACATGCCTGACCAAAGATAGTTGGCAGATATCCCTGGTAAAGACGGCAGTTAAGATACTGCATAAGACGTATTATGTCCCTAGAAGGTTACATTCCGTCTTCTCCATGGTTTCCACTTTATGTTTTAGAGGCTGTTCAGAGAATGGTTCCACGGGTGATTTTGGAGGACTTGTCCACAGATGATCTCCTATTGGTATAAAATTACCACTTTAATTACTGGCACCCATTGCCCTCTGTGTCTAGCGGTTTGCCTTCTAGGTGATAAACCCCCTGGTACACACCCCCTATGGTACATGATGTTTTGTCTCTTCTCATTTACTTTTCTTTCTTGTGAAGCCATTTGCAATATTTGTGATCTTTATTCTCACTACCCTCCCTTCCCACTCCCACTCTTACCCCATCCCCATTTTCTGTCTTTTTTTTTATATGTGTCCTCTATTCTTGGACACAAGATTGAATTGTATTGACTTATCTTGTGCATTGCATTGACTTCTTTGTTTTTACTACCGTGTTTCTCCGAAAATAAGACCGGGTCTTATATTAATTTTAATCACCAAAAACACACTAGGGCTTATTTTCAGGGTAGGGCTTATATATTTACATTTGATGGGCGCAGCTCTGCCCCCCCAACATCCCCCTCCCGCCGGTTTATCAGCCCAGCGCTGCACCCCACAACGGGGGGCTAATCGTACCGTATGTCACACACGAGCGCAGCTTCTCTCCCCCCCCTGCCAAATAATTATCAGCCGCAGCACTGTACTTGTAAAGTAGCTTGAGCATGAAGGGCCCACATATACTCCTTAATGATTTTTATGTAGCACACACCTCTATACTTCTAAACACAGGCCAATACCTTTGCGCCAAAAGAGCAGTTAAGTATTCCTGTGCCGGGGCTGCAAATATTAAAATACAAACTTTAACTTACCTTCGTCCTCCGTTCCCGCATTGCTAAGGAACCGGCCTCATGGTCCCTCCGCTGTTCTTGCTGCGGTCCTGGGGATGGAACGTCACAGAGCCTGCAGCCTATCACCGGCCGCAGCGATGTCCCGCCTTGGCCGATGATAGGCTGAGCCAACTGTCATGTAAGAAGCCGGCCGACTCCTTACATGTACATGACAATGCGCTCAGCCTATCATCGGCTGAGGCGGGACATCGCTGCTGCCGGTGATAGGCTGCAGGCTCTGTGACGTTCCAACACCAGGAAGCAGCAACAGCAGCGGAGAACATTGAGGCCGGTTCCTTAGCAACAGGGGGAACGGAGGACGAAGGTAAGTTAAAGTTTGTTTTTTAATATTTGCAGCCCGGGCATTGCCTAGATCAGTGGTGTTCAACCTGCGGACCTCCAGATGTTGCAAAACTACAACTCCCAGCATGCCCGGACAGCCAACGGCATGCTGGGAGTTGTAGTTTTGCAACATCTGGAGGTCCGCAGATTGAAGACCACTGGCCTAGGTCTTATTTTCGTGGTAGGGCTTATATTGCAGCCCACCCCGATAATCCAGCTAGGGTTTATTTTCGGGGTAGGGTGTATTTTCGGGGAAACACGGTATGTACTGTATATAGCTAAAACAAAATAAAAATAACTAAAGCTGACAGTGAAAATTGTGTTTAGTTGTTTAAAATATTCAGATTTCAAGTTACAAATAAAATAGGGAGAAATTTGGGTTTGAGGATTTGGTCATATTGTGAAAACAATATTAAGAAAGAACATCAAAATAACTACTTGTTTGCTGTGTATATGGCACTGTGTCTGCTTACAAACCCGCTATCTCTTCTCCCTTTTAGAAGCCACTAAATACATTGATATGCGCGAGTGCCGTGTTTTCATTGGCAGCCATTGTGTGGGGATAATACATGTGTCCCTGCTGCTTGCTGGTCTTATTTTGCAGAAGAAAGAAAACTGTGCTAAATCCTACAGCTGGGGAAAACAAATTGTCCTCCATAATTTTACACCGACATTCTCTATTACATTGGGAACCTCTCTGCAAATCTTGTTCATTCATTGTTTCTAAATATGAATTTAAGGCTAATTTTCTCTATAAAAAACTTTTAAATGGAAGCGAAACCGAAAAGTGCTGTTGTTTTCCATCATCTCATCTAAATAGCACTTTCTTACTGATCGCTCAAAATTGTTTTGAAAAAAAGAAGTAGTAGACTTGCCGAACATGGGAATCTTTAGAACATTTATGGTGTCAAAATGGGATTCCTAAGTATAAGTGCATGTACTGGTAGGGGCCCCATTGACTTCAACGACCAAAATGTAGTCAGCTAGTCAGGGCCCATGTACACTGAATAAATTTAACCAAGTATTTTCTTGCCATATTTTCTCAGCGGTTTATTTTACACAGGACTTGACTAAGTTGACTAATGGCCATTTCTGAGCAGATTACCCCAAAAGAATAAGAATGTTCATTCTTTCTGCGGAAATTTAATCTGCATTGGAAGTTCCATTATGGGACATCCATAGTATGCAAAGTGCAGCAGAATCTCATTGAGATCAACAGAATTCGGCTGCAAGTGGATGCTGCTCAAAATTTCCTCTCAGAAATTCTGAGCGGATTTACTAAGGGTCTATTCACATGGAAGAATTTCCACCGACGGCATCCGAAGTGAAGTGAAAGCCCAATACACTTCAATGGGTTTCCACACTCCCATTGACACTTTGGAATTCCGTCAACAGAAGTGCGGAAACCCATAGAAGTGTATTGAGCTTTCACTTCACGTGGAATTCTGACAATGGAAATTATGCCATGTGAATAGACCCTAAGGGTACATTCCCACACGGCGTATTTTGCTGCGTATTTGCTGCGTATTTGGTGCTGCGTATTTTCCTACCCATTGACTTCAACAGAGAAAATTAAATACGCAGCAGCAAATACGCAGCAAATACGCCGTGTGGGAATGTACCCTAAGTGTGTACAGGCCCTTACTATGTTTGCATCATTTCCTGAGCCTATACCTGATTGGCTCAGATTTAAAATACAGCAAAGAACCTTTAAGGTTCAGAGTCAAAAAACCTCTGAATTTGTATAGGTCATTGGTACCCGTGCCAGGCTGTAAGTAGTGCAGGGAGGACAAGCCATTTTTTACTGCTGGGGCTTCAGGAGACTGGAAAATCTGGGTGATGTGCAGTATGCACCCTCCCCCCCTCCAGCTTTCTCAGTCTCCTGAAGCCCCATCAGTTATAGGCTGCACACTCTCCCTCCACTCCTCACTGCAGCGGCGCTTTCATGTCCTTTCCCTACACCCTCACTCTTCTCTTAGTCCACAATAAATATTATTTTCCCCGCCCACCCTATCTTGTCTCCCTGCCCCCACACTAACTATTCTCTGCACCTGTCTGCTGAACAGTTAAATCATACTTTTCCATGATGGTGGTCCAGCAGCAGGATATTTAATACTCCCAGGCAATCTTTGCAGCCAGAGAGAGAGTCAGGGCATCCTTCAATGCTACTATAGTTTATTTGCCATATACAGTATCTATCAATTTATCTATCTATCTATCTATCTATCTATCTATCTATCTATCTATCTATCTATCTTAGTGGGCTGTTTTGTAATGCCTAATAAGATGTCCTTCAAGAGCAAACTAAGGCTATGTCCTTTTTTTTTATATAAAATGTCCTTACTTGACTATATTTTGATATAATAGACAGTGAAATAACAATTATCTTTTTATTGTCTGGTATTGCACTCATTGTTTCATTTATTGTTTGCTATATTAGTCGTTTTTTTTGAGAACCCAAAAAAACTGATTTAACTTTTTTTTTGAGGGGGGGGGGGGGGGTGCTGTATATGAACATAGCCTTAAACTGTTGATGTTGGTAGTGATTTCTGAACATGGGTTTCTAGAGAATGCAGCAGCACAAGAAATGTTTTGGAGACATGAGAGGGAGGTTCATATTTTCAAAAAAGTTCATCTTAAATCGTTGACAGAATATGGAGCCCGGGTAAGTTAATAAATATAGATGAGGAAAAAGATGTACAGAGGTGCAGCACTGTGGAGAGCCTTGAGGGCGCTGAGTGGTGGCAACAAGTACAGTGACTGGCGGAGGATAGAGGCATTGATGTAGCATTGGGATATAAAGATGAGCCTGACCACTGCAGGGTAGAACGACTACTAACAAAAAAACAATAGTGAGGCAAAAATGTACACGAAAAAACAATATGAGTTTGGGCTGTTTCCAAAATAAAAAAAAGGACAGATTCTGAAGATGTTTTTAAGAAAGCCTCCTTAAAAATTTATTTTTATATGCAATATCCATTTAAGTCATGATAACTATGCCATACATGTCGATAGCAACTGGATGCCATCAGTTGGCCTAGATTAAAGGAGTACTCTGCCCCTAGACATCTATTCTTGTATCCAAATGATAGAAAAAGATGTCTGATTGCAGGGAGTCCGGCCGCTAGGAACCCCTGCGATCTCTGGGCTGGCACAGCAGCGTCCTAAACACTGAAGCTCGGAGCTTCCGTGTTCTTGACATCATGCCATGCCACCTTCATTCATGTCTACGGGAGGGGGCATGAAGGCTAGTAGTAAATAGCCATCATGCCTCCTCCCGTAGACATGAATGGAGGGGGTGTGACGGAGGTGGTCGCCCATTATCTGTCACAATGTGTATCGGATGACTAGGATGCTGCATCGGAGATTGCAGGGGTTCCCAGGCACCGGATCCCTATAATCCTTTGGATAGTGGATAAGACGTCAAGGGATGGAATACTCCATTAAGAATAAATATCCAAAGTGCTCAAATAAGAAGCCTGTAAAGCAGTGTTATCCAAACAGAGTGCCTCCAGCTGTTGCAAAATTACAACTCCCAGGATGTCTGGACAAGTCCTATGATGTACAATATATACTGTTTTAGATACTGTTCTAGCTGTTACCTAGAGCATATCTGTAGCATGTGTGCTACTACAGCTTGCTGTCTACATATAAATTATTTATTTATTTTTATTTATTTATTTACTTACTTTTATTTATTCATTTATTTATTTCTATATTTATTTCTTTACTTGTATGTATTTATTTATTTACTTTTATTTATATTATGTATTTAATTTTTATTTATTTATTAATGTATTTATTTGTTATCACTTATTTATTTCTGTATTTATTTATTAACTTTTATTTATATTATGTCTTTAATTTTTATTTATTTATGAATGTATTTATTTTTATCACTTATTGATAGAGGTAGAAACTTACTATCTCTGTGGGTAAAAAAAAGACATTCATTTATTTATTTCTGTATTTATTTTTTTACTTTTATTTATATTATGTATTACGATTTTATTTATTTATTCATGAATGTATTTATTTTTATCACTTATTGACAGAGGTAGAAACTTACTATATCTGTGGGTAAAAAAACCCCTTCATTTATTTATTTCTGTATTTATTTATTTACTTTTATTTATATTATGTATAAAATGTTTATTTATGAATGTATTTATTTTTATCACTTATTGATAGAGGTAGAAACATACTTGTGGGTAAAGAAAAACATTCATTTATTTGTTCCAGAGTATATAATTATTATTATTATTATTATTATTATTATTATATTAGGTTGTGACAATGGATCGTTTTTACTGAATTTCTGATCTTTTGGGAGCTATCCATGACCTCTGCCGAGGGGTAACTACGTACAATGTTCAAGAGTATAAGTCTACAGTAGCTGGATAGCAATATGGTTTTATTTCTTTGGTGTAAGTTAGATAATAACAGTGATTTCAGACAATAAAATCTTTTGATGTGGCCAAGTGTTCCTACTTCTCCGGCTAGTACATTTCAAGGTGAGCAACTACTTCAAAGTTCTTAGAACTACTTTTTAAATTCCTACCAACTTTCCGGATTTGTCATTTTGCTCTTCAGAAGAACCATGTTCTGACATTGTAAGTTGCGTCCCCGTAAATATAGACAATATTCTCTTCCTACTCTTCTCAATAACCTTAACCTAGAAAGAAGGCGCGTATTCAATGTACACTCTATAAGAAAAACCTGTAATCCTTTGAAGAAAAAATATTTTGTCAGACCATTATCGGATTTGATGCCAATGTACAGTGCTATATACATATAGTACAGTAGGGAGCACTGGCTCCCTAGAGCAACACAGTACACAGATAAACAATACATATAAAACAAGTTCTAATATATTAGAAAAAAGTGTATATATATATATATATATATATATATATATATATATATATATATATATATGTACTAGAAGCTGGAAATCACTTTTTATGTAGGGGATATCTGTGTTTATGGGCCTGTACAGTGCACATAGATCAGGAAGAGTTAGGGTTGCCACCTGGCCGGTATTTTACCGGCACGGCTGGTATTTTGGCCACCTTGCTGGTATTTTATATAAAAAATATCGGCAATACAATGGCCGATATTTATCCAACCAATGCTCAAACTCCTGGAATATTGCACCAAATACTATACCAGTGTTTCCCAACCAGAGAGCCTACAGCTGTTGGAAAACTACAACTCCCAGCATGCCCGGACAGCCAAAGGCTGTCCGGGCATGCTGGGAGTTGTAGTTTTGCAACAGCTGGAGGAACCCCTGGTTGGGAAACACTGGCCTCTACAATATACTACTATATAGTCCTACATGCTGAGAGTTGTAGTTTTGCAACAGCTGGAGGCACCCCTGGTTGGGAAACACTGACCTCTACTATATACTACTATAAAGTCCTACATGCTGAGAGTTGTAGTTTTTGTTTAGGGCAGCTACAGAGCCACGGGCTGTATCAGGGCATGCTGGGAGTTCTAGTTAGTAACTAACTGCAACACCCAAATTTTATTAAAAAAAAAGTGATCAAAAGGTCACATCTAAACAAAAATTGTACTGTTAAAAACTACAGATTGAGGCGCAAAAAAAAAAAAACCCTCATACAGGCCCGTATATGGCAAAATAAAAAAAAGTTATAGGGGTCAGAATAGGACAAAATTTCCCCCACATATGTGTGTCCTGTGATGCTACACCTATATCATTAACTCCTTAAGGACTGAGCCCTTTTTCACCTTAAAGGAGAACTCCAGAATATAAAAATTGTCCCCCATTCTGCCGGCAGTAAAAAAATAAAGATGTACATACCTTCCTTCGCTCCCACGAAGCCTCTGGTAACTGGCTCCGGTCTCCGCGGCGATCCTTTTCCTGGTTGCCGGTGGTTGGCGAGTCATACTGCACTCAGCCAATCACCGGCCACAGTGAAGTCCCGGCTCGGCCGGCGACAGGCTGAGCGGCAGTGTGATGTTTCCGGTGCCGGTGTAGTGAAGGATTTTGTGTCCTGAAGCGTTCTCACACTACCACTCAGCCTATCGCCGGCCGAGTCGGGACTTCGCTGCGGCCGGTGATTGGCTGAATGCAGTATGACTCGCCGACCACCAGCAACCAGGAAGAGGATCGTGGCGGAGACCGGATCCGGTTACCGGAGGAACCTGGGGAGCGAAGGAAGGTATGTACATCTTTATTTTTTTTACTGCCGGCAGTTTAGGTGTTTCACAGGAATAGCAGCAAAGTGAAGGAGAAAATTCAAAATCTTCATTTTTTACACTCGCATGTTCTTGTAGAGCCATTTTTTTTTTTTTTTTACAAGGGGTAAAAGGAGAGAAATCCCCCCAAAATCTGTAATCCCATTTCTCTCGAGTAAGGAAATACCTCATATGTGGATGTAAAGTGCTCCGTGGGTGCACTAGAGGGCTCAGAAGGGAAGGAGCGACAATGGGATTTTGGAGAGTGAATCTTGCTGAAATGTTTTTTTTTCGGGGGCATGTGGCATTTAGGATGCCCCTATGGTGCCAGAATAGGGGGGGAAAAAATCACATACTATTTTGGAAACAACACACCTCAAGGATGGTGTTTGATGACTTTTCGTTAAAGTTGGATGTGTAAAGGAAATGTTTTTTTGTTTTTTTTTTACAAAAATGCAGGTTTTCCCCCAAATTTTACATTTTTACAAGGGGTAATAGGAGAAAATGCCCCCAAAATGTGTAACCACATTTCTTCTGAGTATGGAAATACCCCATGTTAGGACGTAAAATGCTCTTCTGGCGCACTACAATACTCAGAAGAGAGTGAGCCACATTTGGCTTTTGGAAAGCAAATTTTGTTGAAATGGTTTTTGGGAGGCATGTCGCATTTAGGAAGCGCCTATGGTGCCAGAACTGAAAAAAAAAACACATGGCACATTATTTTGGAAACAACACCCCTTTTTTACAAGGGGTAATAGAAAATGCCCTCCAAAATTTGTAACCCCATTGGAAATACCCCATGTGTAAATGTCAACTGCTCTGCTGCCGTACTACAATACTCAGAAGAGAAGGAGCGCCATTGGGCTTTTGGAGAGAGAATTTGTTTGGAATGGAAGTCAAGGGCCATGTGCGTTTACAAAGTCCCCCCGTGGTGCCGGAACAGTTGACCCCCCACATGTGACCCTATTTTGGAAACTACACCCCTCACAGTATTTAATAAGGGGTGCAGTGAGCATTTAAGAGATCTGGCATTTGAGAGATCTTTGGAACAGTGGGCTGTGCAAAGCACAGAGCACTTTACATCCACATATGGGGTATGTTCTTACTCAGAAGAAATGGTGCTACAAATTTGGGGGGCTTTTTTTACCTTGTGAAAATTAAAAATTTAGGGTAACACAAGCATTTTAGTTAAAGCATTTTTTTTTCATTTTCCCATCCAACTTTAACGAAAATTTGTCAAACACCTGTGGGGTGTTAAGGCTCACTATGCCCCTTGTTACGTTCCGTGAGGGGAGTAGTTTCCAAAATGGGGTCACACATGGGCATTTTTTTTTGTTTATGTCTGAACCGCTGTAAAATCAGCCACCCCTGTGCAAATGACCAATTTAGGCCTCAAATGTACAAAGTGCGCTCTCACTCCTGAGCCTTGTTGTGCATAGGCAGAACATTTTACGCCTACACATAGGGTATTTCTGTTCTCAAATTTTGGGGGTCTTTTTTCCTTTTACCTCTTGTGAAAATAAAAAGTATGGGGCAACACCAGCATGTTAGTGTAAAGTGTTTTATTTTTTTACACTAACATGCTGGTGTAGACCCCAACTTTTTCATTTCATAAGGGGTAAAAGGAGAAAAAGCCCCCCAAAATTTGTACCCCAATTTATCCCGAGTATGGAAATACCCCATATGTGGCCCTAAACTGTTTCCTTGAAATTTGACAGGGCTCCGAAGTGAAAGAGGGCCATGCGTATTTGAGGACCGTATTAGGGATTGCATAGTGGTGGACAAAGGGGTATTCTACGTCAGTGATTCCCAAACAGGGTTCCTCCAGCTGTTGCTAAACTCCTAGCATGCCTGGACAATCAGTGGATGTCCGGAAATGCTGGGAGTTGTTGTTTTGCAACAGCTGGAGGCTCTGTTTTGGAAACACTGCCGTATGATACGTGTTTCATTTTTATTGGGGGGACCGTGTAAGGGGGTGTATATGTAGAGTTTTACCCTTTATTATGTGTTAGTGTAGTGTAGTGTTTTTAGGGTACATTCGCACTGGTGGGTTTACAGTGAGTTTCCCCCTAGGAGTTTGAGCTGCGGAGGAAAATTTGCCGCAGCTCAAACTTGAAGCAGGAAACTCACTGTATACCCGCCCATGTGAATGTACCCTGTACATTCATATGGGGGGTAGCAAACCTTCAGCTGTTGCAAAACTACAACTCCCAGCATGCACTGACAGACCATGCATGCTGGGAATTGTACTTTTTCTACAGCTGAAGGCACACTGGTTGGAAAACCTTCAGTTAGGTTCTGTTACCTAACTCAGTATTTTCCAACAAGTGTGCCTCCAGCTGTTGCAAAACTATAACTCCCATCATGTACTGATCACCAAAGGGCTTGCTGGGAGATGTAGTTATACAACAGTTGGAGGTACGCAACTACAACTCCCAGCATGGCGAGACAGCCGTTTGCTGTTCATGCATGCTGGGAGTTGTAGTTTTGCAAGATTTTGAGGGCCACGGTTTAGAGACCACCGCACAGTGATCTCCAAACTGTGGACCTCCAGATGTTGGAAAACTACAAATTCCAACATGCCCAGACAGCAATCCGAACCTTAACCCCTGCTCCGATCTGCTATTGGTCGGTTGCTTCTGACCGACCAGTAGCAGGGATAGGAGGGGTGGCACCCCTGCCACCTCACTCCTATCTCTTCGGGGGATCTTGGGTGTCTTGGACAGCCCCAATCCCCCTTATTTTTCCAGATCACTGGATTTGCGGTGATTGCTGACATGGGGGGGGTCTCAGGACCCCCCTCGGTGATGTGCCGGGATGCCTGCTGAATGATTTCAGCAGCCATCCCAGTCCGGTTCCCGACTGGCTAGTGGCGGGGACTGGAATTCCCATGGGCGTACCCATACGCCCTTAGTCCTTAAGGGGTTAATTATGCAAATTAGCATGGCCGGTATTTTTTTTTGCAGCCCTAGGTAGAGTGCACTGCAGCATATGAAGCAGAGGTAGAGATATAGTACACATAGAACAGGCAGACAGAAGGACAGTACATGTAGGGCAGGTAGAGAACAGTATAGAACATGTAAAGGGATAGTACACATAGTACAGGCATATAGATGTACACTATATGTATCACAGGTACAGTGCAATATGGTGTAGTGTAGGATGTGTAGCTCAGGTTGATAGCAGGACAGTGCATTTAGCACCAAAGGAGAGCAGTACACTACATGTAGTAGCAAAGGAGAGCAGTACAGTACTGGTGGAAAACAGTGCAATACATGTATTGTACCACAGGTAGAAAGCAGTACAGAACATATACCATAGGTAGAGAGTAGTATAATACATGAAGCACAGGTAGACAGCGTTACAATACATGTAGTACAGGTAGATAACAGTGCAGTACAAGTAATAAAAAATAATAGAGACTGAGCAATATAATGCAGGTAGATTATAGTTTACTACTTGTACTAAAGGTATAGAGCAGTGCAGTACTGATACAGCAGGGAGAAAGCATTACATTACATGTAGTATAGGTAGATAATAGTACAGTATATGGACTACACGGTAGAGAGTAGTACATGACTGGTACCAATGGTAGAGAATAACACAGTATATGTAGTACAGTCAAATAAAAGTATACTACATGTACTTCAGGTAGAGAGCAGTACAGTACAGGTAGTAATATACTGCAGAGAAGAGTTATTAGACAACAAATTGGCACTTACTTAATACAGTACCAACATATTTGTGATGGCCATTCTCTGTGGCCAATCCCAGGCATTTTAATAGTAAAATGTGCATTTTTATTGGCTGGGTATTCTGGCCAATCATATGTTCAGTATGGTCTGTACCATGGAAAATCTAGAATGGTTTCAAGTTATGAGGGCCAAGAAAAAGCCAATGAATGTTGAATATAACCCATGTTCTGTATATGATTTGCCTTTGGTCCTATGTTTTTCTGATTGTATGAGTTTCCTAGAAGTGTTAGCTGCTGCTATCTAGTAATGACTTCAGTTACCAAGATTGATACATGAGCCCAGAGTTGATCTATGTACCGCCAACTATTGAATCAAACCACGTATGTACAACTGTCAAGACAAGAGTAACTTTTGCTTTAATAATTCACAGGCATGGCATGCAGCACATCCTGGTGCTTACCATGGCTTGGCTCACCTTCTATGTCAGTGTTTCTCAAGTGTTGTCCTCAAGTACCCCCAACAGGTCATGTTTTCTGGATTTCCTTAGTCTATCACAGGTGATATAATTGTGGTGATGCACTGACCATAATCATGTCACCTGTGAAAGACTAAGGAAATCTAAGAAATACGACCTGTTGGGGGTACTTGAAGACCGCACTTGAGAAACGCTATATACCCTTCTGTACTGTATTAGCAGAAAAAGTCTCTGGTGCAAGCCATAGGGGGCGCACTTGCACAGGCCGTCTCTTTAAAGGGGTTATCCGGCCAAAGACATGTCTGATCGCAGGGGGCCTGCAACTGGGACCCCCGCGATCTCCGTGCAGCACCAGCATTAAAATGCATCTCCAGTCTCAAAAAGCTCTTTCTTTCCAGGACTGGAGACGTGATGTAACACCACGCCCCCTCGTGATATCTCGCCACGCGCCCTCCATTCATGGGGGGATGATGGCCATTGGATAGAGGATAAGATGTCTTTGGCCAGATAACCCCTTTAAGGGTCTTTACATGTCCCTGATTCTGGTCCTCCTCCAATCCCTGTCAAACACCACCTATATGAGAATGTTTCCCCTTTCCTGTGTTGTTTGAACAATATTGTAGCTTGTCTACTTGTGAAGGTGTCTGTTCTTCCTGTGCTTGATATCTTAAAATTATCTCCACCTAATCCCTACCTACCTGCCTGTTTCTTCAGTACATGACCTGGACTGCTGAGCATACATATACTCTCCTTAAGCCTGCACCACCTGGCTTCATTTAAGCGAATCAGCTCTTCTACTCAACCTCCTTAGTTATACTATACTTCCAACTGGGCTCTGCTACACCATCTTCATCATCAGCCTACCTCACCTGCCTGTATCCCAAGTTTTTGGGACTGGGGTGCTCTGACCTGCCAGGCCAGTTGCAATCTAACTGGGACCACTCTTGTGGAAGCAACCTGGTATCTTACCTGTAGAAGAAGTTCCGCTTCTGCATCCTGGAGGAGGATAACTGGTGAAAACCAGGGGAACACTTAGATTCTGCTCCCATCTTTGGCATGGATGTGACGTAAAAACAAATAAGGATCCCAGAAAAATGTTAAATATTGACATCTTTTAAAGTCTGGTTGCTGATTTTAGCATTTTATTTGCTTTTTACAGAGTAATGAAAAAAGGAGCCAAGAATAGTCCTATGGAGTCAGAAAAGCAGGGGAACTGGAATTCTCCCCAAGAGAGTGCAGGCAAGTATTTTATCGGATCTTATTGATGGTAGATCCTGTGTACAATGATAACAACAATGTTTCCAATGTAACGGAAAGTCGACATGTTCTATAGTACGTGATCTCTCAACTTACAATGGCCTTAGGTTACACTATTTTCAACATACAATGGTCTTTCTGGACCATTGTAACTTGAAACCATAGACATTATACAATGCTACAGACAGTTCAGATCTGCAAAACATGTCAATGGCTGGAAGAACCAACCAATCAGAATGGGCATTCACTGGTAAAACACCTGTATTACTGAAGTGCATGCACTGACTGGCTGTCCGGTATCACCTCCCTACAGTATAGGGAGGTACTACATGTTCTGCACTACTATTTACCTAGGCCAAGGTTAGCTACTCATTTGGACACCAGGTAAGGGCGGCTCCATGTAACTTTTTTAGAACACTGTGTGTACTGTACAGGACCCTGAAGAAGCTCCTGTCCTCTACATAGACAGTGATTACAGCTCCCAGCAGATCTTTCTTACTTTTATGTGCCAGGACTTTCTTTATCTGTATTAGTTATTTAGTTATCTGTTTATTTATTTTAATCCTCACTTTTTCCTTTTTTTTTTTTTTATGATATTTTGGTGGCTTCAGAACCTATTACCAGGTTTTCATAGAGTTAGGGTTTCAACATAAAACAGTTTCTACATTCAATGGTCATCTTGGAACTGATTAATATTGTAAGGGACCACTGTATCTGAAGGTTGTGGATTTAGAATCTTTCCTGTGGTGGGTCTAAGAGATCCTACTCTAACAATACCCAACAAGCTTGTCATATTGACTCTCAGCACCAGATTGGGACCTGCCCATGACAACAGCCTCCAATGTATTTATACCTGAAAGCGGACTGCATGCATGTTCTAATACTCTGTTGGTTGGAAATCCTCTTTCGCTGTCATGGTTATCAAGCCCCAAAGATATAACACAGGTTAACCGGCAGAAAATTTTCTTGGCAGATGAAAGAAGATATAAGTGAAGATGACATTTTTGGTACATTCTATAGTAATTCACAATTTATTCTTTTATTTCAGCACAGCTTTTTCAATATCCTATATAAATCCTTCCATTGGAAATGACAAGATGAAAGGTGCGCAAGGAATTCATCAGAAAACTTGGTTCTGTCCAGAGCTAAGAATGAACACTGCTTTAATAGCATGAGAGGGCTGCCAGAGGGAAGAAATATATATATTTCTCTATGGACGCAGCACTTGGAATTTGTCTCTTGCTGTTACTCAATACTTCCAATAATATTTTCACTCCTTGTCAGAAGTAAAGTTATGATTAATAATTCAGGCTTTCAGTCTCCAAAACCTTTTCGGAAATAAATGTTTTTTTGTCTTTTTTTGCATATTGTTTTGCTTTTGTTTACAAAATGGAAATAGTTGTGTTTTTTTTGGTTTTCTTTTTAAGCTCTATTTTTTTCTATTTATTTTGTTTTCCCAGGCATTTAAAATAATAGATAATAGCCACTTTTGGCAGTTATAATGCCATAGACCAATCAGATTTCATCAGAGCACATAATGGCAGATTACGTAGCTTGCTGTGAAACATTGTTTTTTTGCCATGGAATAAGCACTTGGACTTTTTTCACATATTTCAATCATCTATCTCATATCTATCTATCTCATATCTATCTATCTCATATCTATCTATCTCATATCTATCTATCTCATATCTATCTATTTCATATCTATCTATCTATTTATCTATCTATCTATCTACCTACAAGCAGGAGAATACAGCAGCACACTGCTAGCACAAAGATATATATGAAATATGAAATGCTATATTGCTATAGTGAAAAATTGAGGTGCTTAGCTTACCATTTAGCCAAATAGCATGTACCATCCCACCACAATAAGGTGACCTCACTGTGACGGACCCTACACTATGAATTGCCTCTGAGCAGTCATTTACCAGGCTTGTAAGATCTGGAACATCCAGCACCTTATAAAATGGGTGGGGTGCACAAACCAACAGGGAGGTAGCCATTCCCCCCACATGTGCAATACAAAGAAAGGATAGGTTGGCCAGCACATACTGTCCTATCAACTACTGCATGGACCCGGCATACAAGTGCACACTGCTAGGCTAAATATGCACATGCAGAGGCCCATTCATAGTGTAGAGCTCGTCCCAATGAGGTCACCTTATCGTGGTGGGATGGTACATGTTATTTGTCAAAATGGTAAGCTAAGCATCTCAATTTTTCATTACAGCAATATAGCATTTAATATTTCATATATATATATATATATATATATATATATATATATATATATATATATATATTTGTGCTAGCAGCATGCTGCTGCATTCTCCTGCTTGTGTGTATTTAGCCAAGCAGCATGCACATGTATGCCGGGTCCATACAATAGTTGTGTATCAGTATGTGCTGGCCAACTTATCCTTTCTTTCAATCTATCTATCTATCTATCTATCTATCTATCTCATATCTATCTATCTATCTATCTATCTCATATCTATCTATCTATAATCTATAATATCATCTATCTATCTATCTATCTATCTATCTATCTATCATCTATCTCATATCTATCTATCTATCTCATATCTATCTATCTATCTCATATCCATCTATCTATCTCATATCTATCTATCTATCTATCTATCTTTCTATTTCATTTTTTTCTATCTATCATCTATCTCATATCTATCTTTCTATCTCATATCTATCATCTATCTATATATTTATCTATCCATCTATCTCATATCTATCAATCTATCTAATTTCTATCTATCTATCTATCTATCTATCTATCTGTCTAACCATCTATCTCTACAGTAATAAATAGACATTTGTTATTCTCTCCAGAATACCATTCACATTATGTAGCTCTTTAACACGGTCTCTTAATTCAGACGCTGAATAATATTTTTAAAACCGGAAAGAAACTTTGGCCTATACATCAGCTCTACTTTGGCGGCATACACAATGAAATAATAAGGGGATTTAGTGGATTTATGTTGGAACTGGCTACACATCCCAAGCTGAAGAATAACACTTAAGCTTCCTGACATGTTTGCACTAGGATTTGCCCATGATCTGTGATTACACAGAGGGTTTTTGTCAGCATTTTTCAAGAGTCACCTTGTGAGGCGGTGTCACCGCGAACATTTCTATGGAAGCCAGTCGGCGTGCGGGAGCTGCCAGAGAAGACAAATGTCATTCAAAGCGAGTTATTTTTATTCTGGTATCATTTAATTAATTCAAAATGTAAATAAATACATAGTTTCTTTAGGTGTTTAAAACACCAACATTTCTTTTGAGGTGGGATTAAAGACTGGAGTGGAGAACTGAGCCAAAGAGATTGTCCTCGGGTAGGACACGAGTCCTTCATATGGGCCTCACATCCTACAGTTTTACCGAGCCATTTGCCAGTTAAGGAGTCCAAGTCCTCCAGGCGAATCAGATGTCTATAGAGGGCTTAGGCGGTAGCAGCTGCCACCTGTATAGACTCGGTCCTCACTGAGTATCTGACAGGGACTGAGCACTATAATTAATATATAGCATGCCATAGCCTGAGACGGACTAATTGGAGTACTAACAGGTGCATACTCACCCACTACCTTCATGTCAGGGCATCTTATAGCTACCCTTTCTCCTTTTTACAATTAACATCTCAGAAAATGAAATAAACTAAGGCCAAATGTAGTATAAATAGAACATTTATGGTGCAAATTTATGCTAGACAGTCCTTACTTAAAGGGGTACTCTGCCCGTAGACATCTTATCGCGAGGGTCCTGGTGGGAACCCGATCTATGTACAGCATGTGGGGTTCATTTAGAACGCTGTGTGCAGGTGGTGGGGGTCATGACGTCATGCTACGCCCACTCGTGACATCACCCCACACGCCCTCAATGCAAGTCTAAGGGAGGGGGCGTGGCGGCTGCCACGCCCCCTCCCATAGACTTGCATTGAGGGCGTGTGGGGTGATGTCACGAGGGGGCGTGGCATGACGTCATGACCCACGCAACAAGAACACAGCGTTCTAAATAGACTTGCCTTGAGGGGGTGTGGGGTGATGTCACCAGGGGGCCGCCCACTCCAAGCATTTGGAACAAAATGTTCCGAATGCTGGGGGAGCGGAGTCCCCCTTTAAAGTGTACCTGTCATATCACAGAAAAAAATGCTTTTATACGTTACACACTAGATCATGCAGATGCTTTACATGTAGTTTTTATGTGCCTAGCTCTTAGTCTTGTACTTTTTATTTTTGCATTTTTTTACTTTTTTTTTCACTTTTTATGTCCCCATAGGGGACTATCTATAGCAATCGTTTGATTGCTAATACTGTGCAGTGCTATGCATAGGACACAGCACTGCTCAGTATTATCGGTGATCTTCTGCTCTGGTCTGCTCGATCGCAGACCAGAGCAGAAGACCCTGGGGGATGGCCGAAGCTAGGTAAGGGGACCTCCGGCTGTCATGCTGGATGATCGGATCCGCGCGGCAGCGCTGCGGGCGATCCGATCATCCAATCAAAGTGCCGCAATGCCGCAGATGCCGTGATCTGTATTGATTACGGCATCGGAGGGGTTAATGGTGGACATTCGCGCGATCGCGGATGTCGGCCATTACGGGTGGGTCCCCGGCTGCTGCTAGCCTTCCGATGCTCGTGGTCATACACAGGACGTAAATGTACGTCCTGGTGCGTGAAGTCCTGCCAAACCAGGACGTACATTTACGTCCGTGGTCGTTAAGGGGTTAATATTATTTTTATTATTTATTATTATTATTATTATGGCAACAGATTCTGCAGCACTTTAGGGGGTATAAATAAAGACAAGTATAAGACATTACAAGATTACACACTAAATATTCAAACAATAGAAGTGAGGACCCTGCTCGCGAAAGATTGCAGACTTTGGGGAAAGGGGTTGAGACAAAAGGTAGATGCCATGATCGGCATTGATCACGGCATCTAAAGAGTTAAACGACAGACATCAGCTTGATAGGCGATGTCGGTCATTATTGAGGAGTCCCAGCTGCTGATAGCAGCCCGTACTCACCGGAATGAAGTGATATGCCACCTATGTGTATGCCATGACAATTCCTATCAATAGTAATATGTATAGTATATTTTAATAAGCTATCCAATGATACATCTATAAGAACAATCTATCAGCCTCCATGGTTCCATAACCAGGGATCCTCCAGCTGTTGCAAAATTACAACTCCCAGCATGCTGGGAATTGTAGTTTTGTAACAGCTGGAGGCTCCCTGGTCGGGAAACACTGATCTAGTCTATAGGCTGTATTGACAATACATTGATATACTGTCCATATCTAAGTAGACAGTCTGCAGAAAGTCTGACTTTTTCCATCACTTTTCATGGCTCTAGAGATTCGGCTATAATCTGCCACTGGAGATATTTATGAGAGCCGGGCTATATTTCTTTGAAAAAAAAAAAATGTCAGAACATTATGCTCTGATTTCAGGAAAACTTTAATTCCCTGTATTCGCGAAAGATCCTGATGTCTGCCGCCCACTCACATCTCGGAGTCCCAGATGGGCCATAATTGCTTTTTACTGATCTTGTTACAACTAGTGTTTTTTAAGGCCAGTGTGAGAGAGGTCATTAAAGAGATAGAAGGGACATTTGCAAGCTCAATGTTTAACCCAAGAAATGGCACGTCTATCTTGTCAGTACCAAAACGTCAAACCTGGACCAGATACTGTACTGACACAACAATATTTACACAACATACGCAAGGTGTGACTATGTGGCTAGGCTGTAACGGTTAAAAAGACATTTCTTTTGCTATAGATACTTTGTTCATAATGATCGCCGGTATAGGAAGTCAATCCTATTATTCCCATTCTTGGAGGAACAGGTTGTAACAAATACTTCCTATGATCATTCAATTAAAGGGGTACTCTGGTGAATTATTATAATTTTTTTTTTTTTTTTTTATAAACTGGTGCCAGAAAGTTAAACAGATTTGTAAATTACTTCTATTAAAAATTTTTAATCCTTCCAGTACTTATCAACCCACAGTGCTCTCTGCTGACACCTCTGTCCATGTCCGGAACGGAGCAAATCCCCATAACAAACCTCTTCTGCTCTGGACAGTTCCTGACATGGACAAAGGTGTCAGCAGAGAGCACTGTGGTAAGAAGAAAAAGAAATTCAAAAAGAAAAGAACTTCCTGATTTTTAAATAGAAGTAATTTACAAATCTGTTTAACTTTCTGGCACCAGTTGATTTAAAAAAAAAATTGTTTTCCACCAGAGTACCCCTTTAAACCCTTCCTATAGACTTACTGGATATTGATTTTTGGCAGCACATTCCCTATTTACATGTGGAGTTATGCTGCCGACATACAATGATGTTAGTACATTCAGCTGATGATCTAATATTTGTGAACATCTGAGAACAAAAACGTTAGATTAGGTTCACATTGCAGTCAGGCTCTGCTAAAGGGAGCTCCATCAGCAATTTTGTCAAAACGACGGGAGTATAGTGGAGAATAAAAGAGTGCATGCATTATTTTTTTTCTCCTCCAGTAGCCAGATCCCCAACGGACTCCATTTAAGTCAATGGGATCCGGTAGTGACCCGGTGGAGTCGGTTGTGCTTCCACTCATTTTTGAGCTATTTTGCACAAAAAAAAAAAGAACCCAATGGACCCAGAATGGGAGGGAGCACAACCCAGCATTATAGTGTATGTTCATGAGATCTGTCATTTTTATCGGTACCACTTTTGCACATACAGTGACCCCCCGACCTACGATGGCCCCGACATGCGATAATTTCAACATACGATGGCCTCTCAACATACGATGCTTTTGTATGTCGGGGCCATCGCATAAACGGCTATCCGACAGCGCAGACTGCTTCAGCTGCCACCGGATAGCCATTTAAGGTGCCCCGTGTGGTCCAGTGATGATCACTCACCTGTCCCCGGCGCTCCAGACCGTCCTTTTCAGGATCCCCTGCATCGGCGTGGCTCTTGTTCTTCGTCATCACGTCGCCGCGCATGCCTTCCCGTCATCCAATAGGAGCGGCGTGCACAGCGATGTGATGTCGGCGATGAAGAGCGACAACCCCAGGCAGCAGAGATGGTCCGGAGCGGTGGGGACATCCCGGGGACACGGTGACAGCGATGGAGGGCAACATCCAGGGCAGCGTTGACGGTCCGGAGCGGTAGGACAGGTGAGTATAACTTCCTATACTTAACATTGCACGGATCCCTCAACATACGATGGTTTCAACTAACGATGGTTCATTTGGAAGGAATTACCATCGTTTGTAGAGGGACCACTGTATTTGACTTTTGTGATGTAACAAAATAAGCAATTTTGGACTTTGGTATTTTTTTTACGTTTGCGCCGTTTATTTTAGTCCCTATAGTGGACATTTCCATGCAATCTTCAGATTGCTGACACTGAGTAATACTCCGGGCTTTGTGTCATGTGACTAAGATGGTGCTTCTCTATCTGCTCGTTGTAGTGATCGGTAAGGGTCTGAACACCGAGACTGCAAACTTTTGACATGTCCTTATTAGTCCTTAGCACATAGTAAATGGCCTTCAGTGCTTTCATATGTTTGAGTAAGGCTAGCCCACCAAACTACCATTTCAGGCTGTGACAAAAAAGGGGTTTCAAAAGATCTGTTTTGGGAGATGGATATGACTTTAAAGGGGTATTCCAGGCAAAAACTTTTTTTCATATATCAACTGGCTCCGGAAAGTTAAACAGATTTGTAAATTACTTCTATGAAAAAATCTTAATCCTTCCAATAGTTATTAGCTTCTGAAGTTGAGTTGCTGTTTTCTGTCTAACTGCTTTCTGATCCCAGGAGCTGTGCAGCTCCTATGGGGATATTTTCCCATCATGCACAGCTCCCGGGACGTGACATCATCATTGAGCAGTTAGACAGAAAACTTCAGAAGCTAATAACTATTGGAAGGATTAAGATTTTTTAATAGAAATAATTTACAAATCTGTTTAACTTTCTGGAGCCAGTTGATATATAAAAAAAAAGTTTTTGCATGGAATACCCCTTTAAAGACATTACCTGCCTTTAGGTTTTATTTATTATGGGGGATGATTCTGAAATAACCTATTGGGCCTTATATGATATGTCATATGTGGATAGAGCTAACAACACAGATTACAGATGGTGCTTCAAACTCAAAGTAAATATCACTGTGATAAAGTCACATACTATACTGCTGATTTATGTGCAGGAAACAGAAGGCAGGGAACTATTGTCTTCACTATGGCCTCCATGATTGATACTAGCCTTAGCCTTGTGGTACACGTTGGATAATTACCCATCCAGTATGCCAACTTCTAACACAAATGGATACTGTGGGATCCATTTATTTGAATGTGCTAAACACAGTCTAAAAGTGACTACAGGAATCTTGCAGTTTAACACTTTGGTAGAAGTTGGCATACTGGCCAGCCAGTTTTCCAACATATACGACAAGCTTCTAGGTTGTTTCAAATGTGAAGCTAGCCCTACATTCAATGCTTCAGGTGTACCCACAGGCCTTATCCTGGTTAAAGTGGAGAACATTTACAGTGCAAAGAGAACCTCATGCTCTGGAGAACCGTTCCTTTCCTGCAACAAAGAAATATTCAAATGATGTGAATAATCACTGTGTAAAGCTTTATTTTCCATGTGTTGACACTGCAGGGAAATAGAACACTTAATTCCAGGTATTCCTATTTACCCCACTGATTTCTGGGGGACCCAATTGAGGACACTATGGGGAACCACAGGGTAAACTGTAGCACTAGGACAATCCATTGCCCAAAAGTGCCTTATTAGTAACCTCAGTAGCACCCAGCACCAAGGAGAACATGGTCGCCCTCTCAAGCTGTCCGAGCATGGCGGGAGTTGTAGTTTTGCATTGCAATGGACACCTGCAGTCTTCCAGGAGCTAGGAGATAAATGATGGATCCTGCCCTACCAGAAAGCAGGATATAGTCTAAAAAAAAATACAAACCCCTTAAAAATCCCTACAAAGGGATTTGTAATCACTACAAGAGGGGGAAAAAAAGAAAACAAAAAGGGTGACTAGACATAACAGCATCAAATACTATATTTCACTACTTTGTATTATTGCCCAATAAGAGGTCTTTCTCCTTGGTCATTTCATTTTTAATAGCACAAAAGTTAATATATGTTCAATGTGATTGCTATTCATCTAAATGAATCTTATCTATATTTATGTACTATTTCTATTATGTCTGCTGGCTCCGTATTGTGTTAGCAGAAGGCCTCACCATAAAGAAAACAGAGCGCAGCCTATTAACATCTAATGAGAGAAGCGGGAGTCTGCTGTACACAGGCTGAGGAACAAGATGAAAAATCATGTTTTCTTAAGAAATCTGTGCCCCCGTTCATTTCACTTCCCCACATCTAATCTGAAACTTAAGCTGGCCGCATTCTCAGGCACAAACACAATGATTCTCTAATGATTCGGGTGGATTAAATAGGGGAAATGCTAAATGGACTGGACAAGATCGTCTGCACTGGGGTTTGATAGAATTTGCATTACAAGGTATCAGAGACAATAAAATAATAATAATACAGGGATGTCATGTCTGACGCGGAGCCATAATGGTAGCTATGGGTCATGCCATAAAGCTGCCTCTGCAACGGGCTTTTTTTTAGTGATGGAAGATTAATAAAGATGTATATAATAACATGTAATAATAATTAACATAATAACATGCAAAAGTGATTTATATTATAACATAGGGGAGATTTATCAAAACCTGTGCAGAGGAAAAGATGTCCAGTTGCCCATAGCAACCAATCAGATCGCTTCTTTCATTTTTCACAGGCCTTCCCGAAAGTTTTTGATAAATCTCTCCCATAGTTTATAAAGTTTAAAAAAGACAATAGTCCAACATGTTTTGTAATAACACTTGGGTTGGCCAACAACTCCTATGAGACTGGTGATACTGCCTCATATTATAGGGAAAAAATCTTTCCAAAACCCAACAATGGTGGTCAGAATAAATCCCTGTCAGGAACTGTCCACATGCACAGGCTGTCAGCTAAAAGTAAAAAAAAAAACTGTACTTACCTCCCTCACTCCATTACAGTGGCCTCCACCATGCTCCACTTCCCCCTTCTGTGGTCCACACATCACATTGCTGCCCAGCCAGTCACTGGCCACAGTGGTGTCCCACCTCAGCCAGTGATGGGCTGATTGGTAATGTGACGTGTTGACCACAGCACCCGAAAGTGGAGCATGGTGAAAATATAGAATTGCAGAGGCTGCGAGAGAGTGTGGAAGGTAAGTACAGGCTTTTTTTTTTTTTACTTTTAGCAGGCAGCCTGGGAATATTTATGGAAAAAATCCAGACAACCCCTTTAAAATCCCTATCCCTTAGATTTCTGCTGAACTGTAAAATGGTGGCTACATTTAAAGTGTTAAAACAGTGCCAGCTACATAAATGTAGTATTAATACCAGGATCCACAACAGGTAGGTAACCCATGCCCAATTGGGTTGTAAGTGGGTTTTAAGTGGTGCAATTCAAAGATACTGCCTCTTAAATGGTCACTGGTATTTAAAACAACTTTCCTCAGCGTAATTGTCTGTATATAATTCCTGACACATTTGTAAATCCACAAGGTGTCCCACTTTCATGCAATCTAGTGTCCACTGCCTGTTCTCAGGGGAAATCTGTCTCTAGTAAAAGAGAGACTCTAGTAACAGAGGACAAAACACAGGGAGTAGAGATAGGGCTTAGCATTTAATGTGTGCAGGAGAAGGTGAGAGCATGAGAAAGCTTGGACCGAGTGCCTGCAAGTTGAGCCTTTTGAAGATCCACAAAGGTAAATCAAGGCTTCCCTTCTCTGATCACCCGAAGATCTGGGCATCTGCATCCTATGTAAATACCAGTGAACATATTGCTCTCTATCCACAGTGCTGCAGTGTAACCCCCCCCCCCCCTTCATCACTGCTGCCTTTTGCATTTTAGCCCAAATGATACCTTGTAAGTCCAGTGAATAAATGTTTCAAATAATATCTCCTAAATAATAGTTTTTTTTCCAGAATCAGAGACCAGGATTTGTTAGAGAAGATTGTAGCATCCAAACTTTATTTGGCTTAGATAAGCTTATGTTTGTGCTGGAAGAATGTTTGTTGTCAATGTCATGTTGGTCAAGCAGGGGTTGAACACAATGGGAGAGGTACAAAAGTGGACATACTAGCAATAGACCAGGCAGTGGCTTTAAAGGAACTTAGAAAGAGTGGGCCTAGTAAGATCTAGCAAGAGAAACTCCACTGGCATTGATAGCAAACAAGAGAATGCAGAATTTGTGCAAGAGTCATGAAGGGAATAACAAACACCAGGCCCGTCTTTAAAGCGTACTTGTCATAGTGCAAAATTTGTGTTACTCAGGACCCAATCCTGATCATGTGCATATCATCTGTATGTGTCTCGGACCTATATATCCAGAGATATAAGCATTTATCTGCTGGTGAGTTACTTTTTCATTGTGCAGGCTGGAGGGGGCGTGTCAGTCTGTCTCCCTCACAGGAGCAAGCCTGGGCAGTCAGCCAATCAGTACTCTCTACTCTGTAACCCTTTCCTCTCTGGTTTTATGCTGTGTCATGTGTCAGAGGAAGATACTTGGAGCTTGCCTGCAGTAATCAGAAGACATTATGGCGAATTCATAACAGGATAAAATGTATAAATATAAGAATAGCTCTTTACAAAATTAGTGCAATGATTTTTTCGATAAAAGTACAGCATTTTTATGAATGCATGTTCTATCTGTTTTATCTTCTCCTAGTAAAGTTGGATGCTAATCAGCATAGCTGTCACTATGTGTGTCATTCATCTTTCACAGACTCCTGAATGTCTGATCAATTTCTTTGTCATTCAGGAGTCCAAGAAAGCTTTGACTATTTCAGCATGCTGAGAGTTGTAGTTTAGTAACAACTGAAGCTGCAATGTTTGTAAATAACTGTGTTAGAGCAGTGTTGCCTCCAGCTGTTTTAAAACTACAGCTCCCATCATGTCCACACATCCTTTATCTGTAGTTTTGCATATACTCAATAGAAATCTCCTATACTGGATACCGGTATGCTTTACGGCCAGTATCCAGTATGCTGTAAAATCTAGACTAGTCTGTCTGGCTAAAAGACAGACGACCCCTAGTGGCGGCTATTTTGAGCTTAAATTTCAGGTGAAAATGTAAATTTTTTTTAACAGGTGCATATTGTGAAATGTCATATTATAATGAGTCTTGCAATATATGAAAAGTTTTTAATAATGACAGTGCCTCTTTAAAATCCAGGTCAATAATGCAGGACCCACATTATATACCATTAAAGAGATTTATTAAATTTAGTGCAAGGGTATATTGGTGGAGGTTTCAGCTCAGATTTTTCAGCGACACATTTCTTAGAGTCTACATTAGTTATAAATCTCCCACACATAAGGCATAGAACAGTCTTTGTCACTTCTTTCATCCGCCAAATGCCCCCCCCCCGCCCCCCCCCCCCCACACACACCTTCAGGCTTGAACCAAAGCAGGGATCCCACACCCTCATTTCTCAAATGCTAAATGGTTTCTATTTATACGGCATGCTCTCTTCCATTTATATAATGATATAGATTCACAGACTCGCTACAAGGTATGCAAAGCACAAGGCAATATTTTTAATGCCAACTCGAAGGTCACACAGAAAACTATAGTACAGTTTGTACACATCATGCCACAAATAAATCAATATGCTGGAGCTTTTATCCTTGGTAAATATGACAATTTTAAAGCAGTTTTTCCCATTGTCTATTTTAGGTCTTGTTCACACTGATGGCATGCTACTCCTATGGGAGCTCTGTTAGTCAGTCTTTTGGAAGGAAGGAGTTGAGCGGAGAAAAAAATCCTGCATGTCCAAATTATTTTCTTCCCTCAACTCCTGAAAAATACAGGACACCCAACAGACCCCATTCAAATTAATGGGATCAATCAGGACCCAGCAGTGTCAGTTGTGCTCCATCCCAAGTCTTTTTTTTTTCCTAAATGGGCCCTGAAAGGGTTGGAGAATAATGGCCGTGTGAATTAAGTTAAACATTGTTTACTTGTTTATGATGGGTCAATAAATCTCACTTTTTATTCACTACTTTGGAGTGCAGCCTCCCTCTATGGATTTTATAAATGCTACAGGTGAAGGCAACATCTTTCTCATCTATATTGGTTGCTCCATTCCCACTTGTTGGCTCTTAAAAACATTCAAGGACATGAATTACTCTTTATCTAATAAAATGCAAGATGGAGAAAAGGGGTTCTGCAGCAGAGGAAGAACCTCAGATGGGAGAAGAGGAAGAGCCTCAGATGGGAAGAGAGGAAGAGCCTCAGATGGGAGGAGAGGAAGAGCCTCAGATGGGAGGAGAGGAAAAACCTCAGATGGGAGGAGAGGAAGTGTCTCAGATGAGAGGAGAGGAAGAACCTCAGATGAGAAGAGAGGAAGAGCCTCAGATGAGAGGAGAGGAAGTGTCTCAGATGAGAGGAGAGGAAGAACCTCAGATGAGAGGAGAGGAAGTGTCTCAGATGAGAGGAGAGGAAGAACCTCAGATGGGAGGAGAGGAAGAGCCTCAGATGAGAGGAGAGGAAGTGTCTCAGATGAGAGGAGAGGAAGTGTCTCAGATGAGAGGAGAGGAAGTGTCTCAGATGAGAGGAGAGGAAGAGCCTCAGATGAGAGGAGAGGAAGTGTCTCAGATGAGAGGAGAGGAAGTGTCTCAGATGAGAGGAGAGGAAGTGTCTCAGATGAGAGGAGAGGAAGTGTCTCAGATGAGAGGAGAGGAAGTGTCTCAGATGAGAGGAGAGGAAGAGCCTCAGATGAGAGGAGAGGAAGAGCCTCAGATGAGAGGAGAGGAAGTGTCTCAGATGAGAGGAGAGGAAGAACCTCAGATGGGAGGAGAGGAAGAGCCTCAGATGAGAGGAGAGGAAGTGTCTCAGATGAGAGGAGAGGAAGAACCTCAGATGAGAGGAGAGGAAGTGTCTCAGATGAGAGGAGAGGAAGAACCTCAGATGGGAGGAGAGGAAGAACCTCAGATTGGAGGAGGCAACTTTGAGCAGATCTCATATTACACTAGGAACAGACCACTCATTCAGTAAATACAGAAAAAACATTTATGGAAACAATGTTAACAGGTATTCAGATCTTTAACATTGCTATATCTTTTAAACCCTGTATATGACCAACCCAAACATCACCTACTTTTTAATTGGGTATGATTGTCTTCTCAGTAAGGCATATCAGTAAGGTCCTACATAATGGGATGGGACATTTTTATAGTATTCAGATGATGAGTATTTTTTATCATAATCATTATGTGTAGACTAATCTATTATTATGAAAAGAATTGTGTACAGTAGGTTACAGTAGATACAAATTTTAAACATGTACGGTGACAATCATGCATGCTCGGCTGTAACAATCAGGTGCTAACTGATGCAAATAGTGAAATGGTGTCTCACCTCCTAGGCATGTGGTCTCAGCTCAGCTCAAGGTTTGGGTCAGCAAAGGGAGGCTTGCACTGTGGAGACCTGACTGTACCTGGCCTGTGGACAGAAAACAGGGGGCTTCAGAATATCATTGTGATGTCACCTTTACACAAAAAAAAATCACTTTCTTTGATCAGTTAGCAGAAGATTGCAAAAAATAAAAGTTAAGGTGGGAAAGAACGAGGGCATGCAAAATGTGTGAGACAAAAAAAGGAAATAATTATGTTTGGAGCCTGAGCATGAATATGACGAGAAAGAGAGAGCTAAACGAAAAATATTGTGAAAAGATAATCCTTCAAAGTACAGTACATAGAACATCCTTGGTGTATTGACAGCTAAATGTATGTCATGTACATGCTCTTCTATCCCACTTCTGGGAAAACCATGAATGGAGGTGAGGTGGAATGTGGCGGCTGAGTAATGTTCCTGTCTTTCTATTTACTTGAATTAAATCAGAACGTACTATGCGCTTATATGAATGCGGGCCGGCCATCAGGGAGACAGATGTGTATGTCGAGGTGTGCGATTGAATAAGGCAAGTGAATAAACTATGTCTTGTGGTGCGCCATACATACACAGCAGCGCTACATTACATTCAACGCATGCAAAAAATAAATAAACAAAAGCTTTCTAAGAATATCAAAAACTGATTTGCACAAATGAAAAGACTTTCTAGGTTGCATTAGTTTAGGTTAGAGTAGAAGATGGCGGAATCGATCTGTAAGACTAGAGATCAACATATTGGAAAATAGAAGGAGAAGCAAGTCATAGAGAATAAGGTAGGATATGTTATTGTGGTTTAAAGGGGTACTCCACTGGGAGAAAAAATTGTTTATATCAACTGGTGCCAGAAAGTTAAACAGATTTGCAAATTACTTCAATGTTAATCCTTCCAGTACGTATCAGCTGTTATATGCTCCACAGGAAGTTCTTTTCCTTTTGAACTTCCTTTCTGTCTGACCACAGTGCTCTTTGCTGACACCTCTGTACATGTCAGGAACTTTCCAGAGCAGGAGAGATTTGCTATGGGGATTTGCTTCTACTCTGGACAGTTCCTAAAATGGGCAGAGGTGTCAGCAGAGAGCACTGTGGTCAGACAGAAAGGATATTCAAAAAGAAAAGAACTTCCTTTGGAGCATACAACAGCTGACAAGTACTGGAAGGATTAAGATTTTTCAATATAAGTCATTTACAAATCTGTTTAATTTTCCTGCACCAGTTGATTTACAATTTTTTTTTCCAGTGGAGTTCCCCCTTTAAAGTTTGCTCATTCAGCTATTATCTGAATGTAGTGATGGGGTCAGTCTTTCTGAGTGTAAGCTTAGAACTGTGTTTTCCAACCAGTGTGCTTCCAGCGGTTGCAAAACTACAACTCCCAGTGTGCCTGGACAGCCAAAGGCACAAATGCACTTTAGAGTTAATTTTGGTAATCCTCATTGGTTAAGAAAATGAGTGAAGCTTAAAGGGAAACTTGTACCCCTCACACTAATCAGCGCTACTGGCTGGTAGTGTGGGGGACACTGATCAGTTTGATGCATACCATGTCTGGATTCGCCGTGCCGTTCGCCTGTTATCTTCTTTCTTCTTGATATGCAAATTAGCTGCTAACTGGCAAGGGTGGGGTTCCTGCCTTCATCTGGCACTGTGACGTAACCGCCTCATCATCTCCCTCTCCTTCCCCGCTCATTTCAGGACTCCACTGCACTGAAGCGGCTTCCGGGTGTAAACAAGAAGCCACCACATCCGCAGTGGAGTCCTGAAATCAGCGGGGAGGAGAGGGAGATGATGAAGGAGAACATGAATATTGATAAACCAGGCGGTGCTGTGGGATGGGCGGCGGTTACGTCACAGTGCCAGATGAAGGTAGTAACCCCGCCCGTGCCAGTTAGCAGCTAATTTGCATATCAAGAAGAAAGAAGATAGCAGGCGAACTGCACAGCGGATCCAATTATGGTAGGCATCAAACTGATCAGCTTCCCCTGCACTACCAGCCAGTACCGCTGGTTAGTGCGGGGGGAGAAAGCTCACAGTTTTCCTTTAAGCTATTAGGTTTCTGTTTAATTTAGCTAGTATATTCTTAGTACAGGGCCAGCCCTACCATAAGGCAGTTTAAACATCTTCCTTGGGGTGCCAGTATTGTGGGGGCAGAACAATCCTAATCCCCAGCTGATGGCAGGGGATTCGGATCAGAAGCCCCCCATCCACCCCTCTGGAAAATAAAATGAATGGTGATGTGTACAATCTATGTATCACCACTCAAAGTACTGTGCAGGAGCATGGAAAAGCAGTAATCCCTGCTACTGTACTTAACAGCTGTTCGGCACAATGAGGTCATCTTTTTGCTGAAGAAGTCCTGCACTAGAGCCTGGACCTAAGGGAGTAACAGGCCTCAGTGCAGGAGCAAAAGACAGGTAAGTTAATTTTTTTTTTTTTTTTGGAGATTATCAATCTAACTGCTGTTTTTTTCCCTACCTAAGAATTGGAACTTCCCTATCTAAGTATTGGGGGCTTCCCTACCCCCTACCTATCTAACTACTAAGGGCTTCACTACCTATCTGACTACTGGGGATGTTCCTACCTACCTAAGAATTAACGGCATCCCTTCCTATAGCGGTAGAGAATAGAGAATCTCCATACTATCTACCTGGATTATTCCCTTCCTATCTACCTGAAGTATTTCCTACTTACCTACTGGGGTCATTTAGGGGAAGGAGGGCAGCCAGAAAATGACAATTTTTTTATGGGACTGTTTGCTTATAACATAGTTCATAAGACTGAAAAAAGACCAGAGTCCATCGAGTGCAGCCTATACCCCTAATGAGCCCCTACTGAGTTGATTCAGAGATAGGCAAAAAAAAACTCATACTAGAGGTAAAAATTCCTTCCTGACTCCAATATGGCATCAGAATAAATCCCTGGATCAACGTTCTGTCCCTTTAAATCTAAAATACATAACCTGTAATGTTATTATTCTCCAAAAATGCATCCAGACCCGTTTTGGACTCTTTTACAGAGTTCACCATGACCACCTCCTCAGGCAGAGAATTCCACAGTCTCACTGCTCTTACAGTAAAGAACCTTCGTCTGTACTGGTGTAGAAACCTTCTTTCCTCTAGACGTAGAGGATGCCCCCTTGTTATAGATACAGTCCTGGGTATAAATAGATCATGGGAGAGATCTCTGTACTGTCCCCTGATATATGTATACATAGTTATTAGGTCTCCCCTAAGCCTTTTTTTTTCTAAACTAAATAACCCAAATTCTGATAATCTTTCTGTGTACTGTAGTCCTCCCATTCCCCGTATTCCCCTGGTTGCCCGTCTTTGAACCCTCTCCAGCTCCAGTATATATTTCTTGTACACTGGTGCCCAGTACTGTACACAGTATTCCATGTGTGGTCTGACCAGTACTGTACACAGTATTCCATGTGTGGTCTGACCAGTACTGTACACAGTATTCTATGTGTGGTCTGACCAGTACTGTACACAGTATTCCATGCGTGGTCTGACTAGTGATTTGTACAGCGGTAGAATTATTTCCTTATCGTGGGCATCTATGCCTTGATATTTTGTAGGCGGCACTGTACTTCTTCTTATGTTAGACAGGTGACCTGTACTGGAGAGTTGACCTTTTTTTTAATTTATTTATTTATTTCTTCCATTTCAGTAATGCTTTCTCCATAAAATGTCACTTCCATTTACTTCACTTATTGTCAAAACAAAAAAAAACTGTATACCCCCCCCCCCCCCCATACATTTCTCAAGTCTGGTTTCAGTGCCCTGTCTGACCTACATCGCCCACATCTATTCTTATTTTAAATTTCAATAATCATTCCTCTCTCCTCCCCCCTCCACTAAATTAAAAAGAACCCCATATATCTAGAGCTAATGTTAACCCCTCCCCCTCCCCCTTACCTTATCTCGCTGTATTTCCCCTGGCATTTCATTTTCCAATATGAAAACAGTGGAGAAGAATTTGTTTAAAATATTAGCTTTTTCCTGATCTCTGTCTATGATTTCTTCCACATAATTTTTTAAAGGACCAACACTTTCATTTTTGACATTTTTGCTATAGTTAATCCCTTAAGGACTCAGCCCATTTTGGCCTTAAAGACTCAGACAATTTAATTTTTACGTTTTCATTTTTTCCTCCTCGCCTTCTAAAAATCATAACTCTTTTATATTTTCATCCACAGACTAGTATGAGGGCTTGTTTTTTGCGCGACCAGTTGTCCTTTGTAATGACATCACTCATTATATCATAAAATGTATGGCGCAACCAAAAAACACTATTTTTTTGGGGAAATTAAAAAGAAAAACGCAATTTTGCTAACTTTGGAAGGTTTCGTTTTCACGCCGTACAATTTATGGTAAAAATGACGTGTGTTCTTTATTCTGAGGGTCAATACGATTAAAATGATACCCATTATTACATACTTTTCTATTATTGTTGTGCTTAAAAAAAAATCACAAACTTTTTAACCAAATTAGTACCTTTATAATCCCTTTATTTTCATGACCTCTAACTTTTTTATTTGTCCGTATAAGCGGCAGTATGGGGGCTCATTTTTTGTGCCATGATCTGTACTTTTTTTTGATACCACATTTGCATATAAAAAACTTTTAATACATTTTTTATAATTTTTTAAAATAAAATGTATAAAAAAAAGTAGCAATTTTGGACTTTTTTTTTTTTCGTTCACACCGTTCACCGTACAGGATCATTAACATTTTATTTTAATAGTTCAGACATTTACGCACACGGCGATACCAAATATGTCTATAAAATTTATTTTTTACGCTTTTTGGGGGTAAAATAGGAAAAAACGGACGTTTTACTTTTTTATTGGGGGAGGGGATTTTTCACTTTTTTTTTACTTTTACTTTTACATTTTTTTTCACACTTGAATAGTCCCCATAGGGGACTATTCATAGCAATACCATGATTGCTAATACTGATCTGTTCTATGTATAGGACATAGAACATATCAGTGTTATCGGCTATCTCCTGCTCTGGTCTGCTCGATCACAGACCAGAGCAGGAGACGCCGGGAGCCGGACGGAGGAAGGAGAGGGGACCTCCGTGCGGCATTCTGAATGATCGGATCCCCGCAGCAGCGCTGCGGGCGATCCGATCATTCATTGAAATCGCGCACTGCTGCAGATGTATTGATTTCGGCACCTGAGGGGTTAATGGGGGACGCCCGCGAGATCGCGGGTGTCGGCCATTGCTGGCGGGTCCCTGGCTGCGATCAGCAGCCGGGATCAGCCGCTCATGACACGGGCATCGCTCCGATGCCCGCGGTTATGCACAGGACGTAAATGTACGTCCTGGTGCGTTAAGTACCACCTCACCAGGACGTACATTTAAGTCCTGCGTCCTTAAGGGGTTAAAGAAAATTTTGGGGTTAGTTTTCCTCTCTTTGGCAATGAGTCTTTCTGTCTCTACTTTTATTGGCTTTTATCTGTTTTTTTACATATTTTACATATTTCTTTATAGATTTTTAATGCTTCTTCACTGCCGTCCTGTTTTAGTAGTTTAAATGCTTTATTTTTGTCATTTATTGCCCCCTTAAAATTTGTATTCATCCATATTGGTTTTCTTCTATTCCTGACCCTTTTATTCCCATAAGGTATATACATCTTACAGTGAGAATTTAAGATATTCTTAAAAGTCTCCCATTTAGTGTTAGTATTCTTGTTTTTGAGGACATTATTCCATTTTATATTGTTAAGTGCTTCTCTGAGTTGATCGAACTTTTCCTTCCAAAAGTTCATTGTTTTTGTGGCCCCTCAAAAGATTCCCTTATTGAAGAACAAGTTATAATGTATTATTTTATGATCACTATTTCCTAGGTGTCTTTCTACTTGCCCATTAGTTACTCTGTCAGGTCTGTTGGTTAATATTAAGTCTAGTAGGGCGCCCCCTCTGGTCAGGCCCTGCACCATTTGGGACAGATAATTATCTTTAGCTATAGTCAGAAACCTGTTTCCTTTATGAGATTCACAGGTCTCAGTCTCCCAGTTTATATCAGGATAGTTAAAGTCCCCCATTATTATCACATCATTCTGATTTGCTGCTTTGTTTATTTGCCTCAGTAAGTGATCTTCTGCCTCTTCCATTATGTTTGGTGGCTTATAGTAAACCCCTATCAGGATTTTTTTATTTTTATCTCCAAATATTTCTACCCATAATGACTCCACATTATAATTTCCCTCCCATATATCCTCCTGCAGTGCGGCCTTCAGACTGGACTTTTCATAAAAACAAACTCCTCCCCCTTTCTGTTTTGTCCGATCCTTCCTGAATAGACTATAATCCTGTATGTTGACCGCCCAGTCATAGCAGGACTGCCCAGTTCGTCAGTTTTATTGGTCAGACTTCTGGCATTAGTCAACATGCAATTCAAAGGTGTATGTTTTTTCCCTATGAAGCCTATCCGTATTAACTGTCCCTATTACTTATTACGACATGAGAAAAACGCTCTATATTGAAACCGGCTGGTGGCTTTGGCCAAACTATTTCCCCTACAGTGGATAGGAAATGGATAGGACAAGACAGAGCGAGAACCACTGTTTTCAATTACAAATATATGTATATATATGTATATATATGTATATATATATATATATATATATATATATATATATATGTAAACAAAAATCCACACTAGCCACTAGAGCACACAGACAATGGGGGGGGGGGGTAGTTCCTGTTGTCAACTTTTCTGTGTAGACTGTGACTAAATATGCAGTGGCATCTCATTAATATAAGTGTCAATTCCTGGAGACTGCGAAAGTCTATGATGGGGAGAATCGGAAGAAAAAATTTGAAACAATGTGTTCAAATATTATTTAACTGAAAGAGTAGTAGATACTTGGAACAAACTTCTAGCAGATGTGCTTGGTAAATTCACAGTATGTACATTTAAGCCTGCATGGGGAAACACAGTATCTATCCTAAGAGAAAAATAAAAGACTAGTCTTTTCTGGCAAAAATTTTTATGTTTCAGTTTTCCCGACTAGTAACTGCTATTCATTACAGCTACAATAGAGTGTGCATACACATACACGTGCACACACACACACACACACACACACACACACACACACACACCATTTAATGTCTATGCATACATTGAAAGAAGGAAGTGTCGGCCTATACTAAACACACATTTCTATGGAATTAAATATTATTAATGAAACTAAAGTACAAAATAAATTCCCTTAAAAACTATAGACTGTACTGAATAAACACATGACATTATTTCCCCTTGAATCAGACATGACAGAACATTGTGGTCTCTCGTACACTGGGTCCCGTCTATACAACCACCTAGGGTGGATGCAATTACATTGTTCATCTGAAATCTGTTCAATTACAAGAGGACAGTCAGCTTCTGGAGCTGACCAGCGGTTAACCACAGAGTGCGCCCGAGACCATTAATAAGGCAAAATGAATTCTCCGGTCTAGGCTCAGGTTGGATAACAATCTACATCCTAGAGTTCCCCATAATTCAGCATAATTGTCAGCTTGGTATTCCGGACAGGCTCCGGGCCAAGCCTGCATGAGGCATGAATTACTTGCCTTCATCTCTACAGAATGGAGTTTGAAAATGTAATTATGGGCATCACTTTTTTTGTATAAAAAGGGCTGCTCTCTGCGTCACCTTGGAGATGGCCAGCCGAGAGGACAGTGAGGGCCACCTCCTCTGCCACCCCTCAGCCCCTCCGTCTCATGCATATTCAGCTCGGATATGCCGATCCTGCATAATTGGACGCTCATCTATACCCAAGAGGAATTCTGTTTATAATTAATCTATGCTTGTGTATAATTCACTAAACTCAAGATCGCGGCTAATGTACTTTATCCAACCACTACAACGTCAGTCAAGAAGACTTTCTTACATTAAACGACATACAAAAAGTCTACATAACTTGTACTGTTCTTCTAGCATAGAATAATAGTAAATTAGTAATCCTCGAAAGAAGTGGAACATCAGCTTTTTTTTTTTTCTTTATCATCATAGGGTCCTATGATCTGTTCTGTTTTTTTTTTTTCCTCTGAAGCTTTTCTGGTGCCATGATCTGCTCCACCTTCTGTTAAATATAAACCCCACTCCTGTCACGGTCTGCGCTCCGGCCAGACACCCTGGCCGTGAGTGCTCCTTTCCCGCACCTGCCAGCGGGGCTGGGATTAGCATCCCGGGACGTACCCGCATGCGAATTCCAGCCCGTCACTCAGCTCCGCCCTCCTCTGTCCCTTCTGTCTTCTCGCAGCACCGGTGCACGTGCCTCTGTCTCCTAGCGCACGCGCTCTAAAATTTAAAGGGCCAGTGCTCCCTTAAGTAGTACTTGCATCTGCACTGTTTTTTTTAAATAAATACCTGCACCTCCCATCACTCCCTGCAGGATCTTTGTTTACCTTAGTGCCGGAGAGAAAGCTTATTTGTGTCTTGCCTTGCTGTGTTCCTGACCCCTTGTTCCGTGACCTGACCTAGCTCCTTTGCCACCTGCCTATTGACCTCCTGCTATGTCCCTGACTCTGCACCTGTGCCGCCTGCCCTGACCTACTGCTATCCAGACCACCAGTTGCTGTATCCCTCCTGTGCCTCGCATCACCTCAGCCGCCTGTGTGGTCGAGTCGTGCCAAGGGTAGCGACCTGGGTGCTGCCTTCCGCAGCAAGACCATCCCCCTTTGCGGCGGGCTCTGGTGAAAACCATCGGCACATTAGATTCCACTCCCTTGCATGACCCGTGTCATCTACCACACACATCCAGCGGAGCCACTTCCTTCGTGAGTGTCCTACCAACTGTCGGGAGGCCTTATAACTCCACTGAAAGATGTGTAAGATTGCTTATTGCAACAATTTCTCCTTCCTTACCTTTCCTTCTGAAATTTAGTATTCAGAAAATATTTTTCCACTGAAAGAGTAGTAGATGCTTAGAACAAACCCCTAAATCCACAGTAAGTCAAGGTAAACATGCTTGGGATAAACATATATCTATCTGTAAGAAAAAAGAAAAAAATAACTATAATGAGGTAAATATTTTAAATATAATATGACCAACTTAAAAAAATAAATAGAACATATTTTCACAATACTAGAGATGTTTCTGGAGATGTTCATGCTTTTTGTAGCCATCCAGAGGCTGTGATGTGAACTGCAGAGTGGTAAAAATTTTGCTAGCATGTCATGATGAAAAACTGAAATTGTAAATGAGCAGTGATACTTACAGTACTGTGGGTCAGTCACAGTGTGATGCATACTGCAACCGCCACATGTGAATGGAGTGAGGGGTGATACAGTACTGTATGCATTACAGCTCATACACATAACTAGATTGCACCTGCCTTGTGCCTAGAGGTACCTAGAGTGTGGTAGCACACATACCAGTGTGCTGCAGTACCAAGATAACACACCCTCATAGTTGGTGGCAACTATATCTACCCCTTATTTTTGCTTATTTTGACCTGACATATCTGATTAAGACCCCTCCGTACTACTAAAAAATGATAGCTGTCAGATGGGCAATTATTTATTAATTGACCCCTATTGCACCTTTCCCCACCTGTGCCTTTGTGTATCTGTGTGTATTTGTCACCCATTTAAATATTTTTTATGGGGAACCAATGATTATGTATCACAGGTTAAAATAACCTTAAAGGGATACTCCACTTCTCAGCATTTGGAACAAACTGTTAAAAATGCTGGAACTGGTGCCGGGAACTCGTGGCATCATAGCCCCACCCCCTCATGATGGCATGCCCGCCCCCTCAGTGCAAGCCTATGGGATGGGCCGTGACAGCCATCATGCCCCTTCCCATAGACTTGCATTGAGGGGGCGGGGTGTGACATCATTAGGAGTCGGGGATTTGATATCACGAGCTCCCGATGCCGGCTCCAGCGTTCGGAACAGTTTGTTCCAAACGCTGAGCAGCGGAGTACCCCTTTGAAGATCATGAAAAACAACTTTTGACATCAGAGAAACAGAGCTGGGAAGTGGCTCTTCTCTTTCCTGGCTAATGACTCACGATCGTAGTGGGTCTAAGGAATGAGACTTGGTGCGATCAACAACTTTTGACATGTCTGTAGGGGTGCTCCAGAGGGAAAAGCTATTTTTTTCAAATCAACTGGTGCCAGAAAGTTAAACAGATTTATACATTCCTTCCTTTTTAAAGCTTCAGCCTCCCAATACATTTTAGCTGCTATATGCTCCAGAGGAAGTTGTGTAGTTCTTTCTAGTCTGACCACAGTGCTCTCTGCTGCCACCTTTGCCTGTGATAAACACCAAAGTCCTAAAAAAAATGCACCATACACTCCCATGTGCCCCAGTGACACCCATAGGGGAGTGTGTACTAATCCTGTCAAGGACAGGGGAACTCCATAAATATGTACACAGAGAAATTGGAGTTATAACACCACCTTATGTATAAACATGTAAATCTTTATTGAAATGTTTTACATAAAAAAACATATAGATGCAAAAAAGTGAAGTATTGCAATAGAAATCCAACACAAGAATATCTGGCGCAGAGTAAGAAAAGTACATAAAAATGAGTACATGAAAAATGTGTCAGGAACTGTCCAGAGCAGGAGCAAATCCCCATAGCAAACCTCTCCTGCTCTGGACAGTTCCTGACAGGGACAGAGGTTTCAGCAGAGAGCACTGTGGTCAGAGTGGAAATAACTACACAACTTCCTCTGGATCATCACCCGCAGCTCATAAGTACTGGAAGGATTAAGATTTTTAAATAGAAGTAATTTACAAATTGGTCTAACTTTCTGACACCAGTAGATTTGATTAAAAAAAATTCCCCCTCCGGAGTACCCCTTTAATGACAGTAAAACCTTACAAGCACTCACACTCTAAAACTCCCAGTAACTATTATGTCGAGGTGAAAGGAAAATATGAACACTGATAAACCTATCTTCCTGTCTGCATCCTAAGGCTCGGCCTTAACCCTATCAGCTCCTCTGTTTTGTACAGCGCACTAAAGAATGCTGACACTTTCAGATTTCTGCTGACATTTCTATTTATTTCTATTTTGCCTTCTCCCAAGGTTTCCCGTCTACAATATATGATTATTGTGGATTATTTGGCCAATAATTACAGATGGCTCAATATCTTTTTCCAATATGTCAGTACAGCAAAATTACACTGAGGGAAATTACCTCCGCCTAACCATGGTAATACTGCAGCCGTAACATTTTACGTCATGTATTATTAACCTGTTGTCAGACATAATGTGTGTCTTCTACACCTTAATTTAAAGCTGTATGTTTCATTATTTATTAATATTTTGTTATTACTGGATTAAAATAGACGCTAAATGAATATTTCACAAGCTCGGTCGCCAGGGCTGGCCCCTTAACATTAATTGTACTTAACCCCTTAAGGATGCAGGACGTAAATGTATGTCCTGGTGAGATGGTACTTAACGCACCAGGACGTACATTTACGTCCTGTGCATAACCGCGGGCATCGGAGCGATGCCCGTGTCATGCGCGGCTGATCCCGGCTGCTGATCGCAGCCAGGGACCCGCCGGCAATGGCCGACGCCCGCGATCTCGCGGGCGTCTGCCATTAACCCCTCAGGTGCCGGGATCAATACAGATCCAGGCATCTGCGGCAGTTCGCGATTTAAATGAACGATCGGATCGCCCGCAGCGCTGCTGCGGGGATCCGATCATTCAGAACGCCGGACGGAGGTCCCCTCTCCTTCCTCCGTCCGGCTCCCGGCGTCTCCTGCTCTGGTCTGTGATCGAGCAGACCAGAGCAGAAGATGACCGATAATACTGATCTGTTCTATGTCCTATTCATAGAACAGATCAGTATTAGCAATCATGGTATTGCTATGAATAGTCCCCTATGGGGACTATTCAAGTGTAAAAAAAATGTAAAAAAATGTAAAAGTAAAAAAAAAGTGAAAAATCCCCTCCCCCAATAAAAAAGTAAAACGTCCGTTTTTTCCTATTTTACCCCCAAAAAGCGTAAAAAACATTTTTATAGACATATTTGGTATCGCCGCGTGCGTAAATGTCCAAACTATTAAAATAAAATGTTAATGATCCCGTACGGTGAACGGCGTGAACGAAAAAAAAAAAAGTCCAAAATTCCTACTTTTTTAATACATTTTATTAAAAAAAAAATTATAAAAATGTATTAAAAGTTTTTTATATGCAAATGTGGTATCAAAAAAAAGTACAGATCATGGCGCAAAAAATGAGCCCCCATACCGCCACTTATACGGAAAAATAAAAAAGTTAGAGGTCATCAAAATAAAGTGATTATAAACGTACTAATTTGGTTAAAAAGTTTGTGATTTTTTTTAAGCGCAACAATAATATAAAAGTATATAATAATGGGTATCATTTTAATCGTATTGACCCTCAGAATAAAGAACACATGTAATTTTTACCATAAATTGTACGGCGTGAAAACAAAACCTTCCAAAATTAGCAAAATTGCGTTTTTCGTTTTCATTTCCCCACAAAAATAGTGTTTTTTGGTTGCGCCATACATTTTATGATATAATGAGTTATGTCATTACAAAGGACAACTGGTCGCACAAAAAACAAGCCCTCATACTAGTCTGTGGATGAAAATATAAAAGAGTTATGATTTTTAGAAGGCGAGGAGGAAAAAATGAAAACGTAAAAATTAAATTGTCTGAGTCCTTAAGGCCAAAATGGGCTGAGTCCTTAAGCCCTTAAGGACACATGACGTTCTCATACGTCTCCATTTCCGAGTCCTTAAGGACACATGACGTATGAGAACGTCATGTGTTTTACCGGCCCCCCGCAACCATCTGGAGCGGAGCCGGTGCCCGATGCCTGCTGAAATCGTTCAGCAGGCATCGGGGCATATCGCCCAGGGGGGTCATGATGACCCCCCATGTAGGCGATGGCTGCAGATCGCTGGACAATTCAGTCCAGCGATCTGCGGCGGATTCCGGGTCAATCGGGTCTCCAGTGACCCGGTGACCCGGAATTATTGGCTGACCGGGGCCGTCAGAGACGGCCCCGAACAGCCAGAGCCAGCAGGGGTGAGGTGGCACTGGTGCCACCTCACGATCGCCCTGATTCGTCGGCCGGATTACCGGCCGACCAATCAGGCCGCCTGCTGCGGGTGTCACTCCCGCAACCCGCTCCGCCCCTCTTCCGGAGGACGTGAGCGGGTGCGGGACGTGCACCCCGGGTGCTGGGGACCCCGATCCCCGGCGCCCCTGTTGGGATCGGGGCCCCAGGAGCAGCGGCGGCGGCGGAGACGACGAGGGACTGACCTGTCCGGCGAGGATCGTTGGAGGTGAGTGACAGCATCCTGCTGTTGCTTAGCAACAGCTCCCAGCATGCAAAAAGGGCATGCTGGGAGCTGTAGTTATGCAACAGCAGGAGGCAGACCACCACAACTCCCAGCATTCCCTTATGGGCATGCTGGGACTTGTAGTTTTGCAACAGCTGGAGGCACATTCTTTCTATGGAAAAGTGTACCTTCAGCTGTTGTGTAACTACAACTCCCAGCTTGCACAATCAGCTAAAGTGCATGCTGGGAGTTGTAGTGGTGCATCTGGTGGTTGCATAACTACAACTCCCAGCATGCCCGTTGGCTGTCGGTGACTGCTGAAAGTTGTAGTTTTGCAACAGCTGAAGGCACACTGAGTTAAGTAGCAAACCAGTGTGTCTCCAGCTGTTGCATAACTACAATCCCCAGCATCCCCAGCCAAAGTAGTATGCCTCCAGCTGTTGCATAACTACAAGACCCAGCATGCCCTTCCGCTGTCCGTACATGCTGGGGGTTGTAGCTTTTGCAACAGCTGAAGGCACACTGGTTGCAAAACACTGAGTTTGTTACCAAACTCGGTGTTTCACAACCAGTGTGCCTCCAGCTGTTGCAAAACTACGACTCCCAGCATGCACTGATAGACCGTACATGCTGGGAGTTGTAGTTTTGCAACAGCTGGATGCCCCCCCCCCCCCAATGTGAATGTACAGGGTACACTCACATGGGCGGAGGATTATAGTAAGTATCCGGCTGCAAGTTTGAGGTGCGGCAAAATTTCTGCCGCAGCTCAAACTGCCAGCGAGAAACTACTGTGAACCCCCGCCAGTGCGACTGTACCCTAAAAACACTACACTACACTAACACAAAATAAAATAAAAAGTAAAAAACACTACATATACACATACCCCTACACAGCCCCCCTCCCCAATAAAAATGAAAAACGTCTGGTACGCCACTGTTTTCCAAAACTGTTTTACAACAGCTGGAGGCACCCTGTTTGGGAATCACTGGTGTAGAATACCCCTATGTCCACCCCTATGCAAGTCCCTAATTTAGGCCTCAAATGCGCATGGCGCTCTCACTTTGGAGCCCTGTCGTATTTCAAGGCAACAGTTTAGGGTCACATATGGGGTATCGCCGTACTCGGGAGAAATTGCCTAACAAATTTTGGGGGGTATTTTCTGCTATTACCCTTTTTAAAAATGTAAAATTTTTGGGAAAACAAGCATTTTAGGTAAAAAATATATATATTTTTTTACATATGCAAAAGTCGTGAAACACCTGTAGGGTATTAAGGTTCAAACTACCCCTTTTTACGTTTTCCGAGGGGTCTTGTTTCCAAAATGGTATGCCATGTGTTTTTTTTTTGCTGCCCTGGCACCATAGGGGCTTCCTAAATGCGGCATGCCCGCAGAGCAAAATTCGCTTTCAAAAAGCCAAATGTGACTCCTTCTCTTCTGAGACCTGTAGTGCGCCAGCAGAGCACTTTTCACCCTCATATGGGGTGTTTTCTGAATCGGGAGAAATTGGGCTTCAAATTTTGGGGGGTATTTTCTGCTATTACCCTTTTTAAAAATGTAAACATTTTGGGAAAACAAGCATTTTAGGTAAATTTTTTTTTTTTTTTTTTACATATGCAAAAGTCGTGAAACACCTGTAGGGCATTAAGGTTCACATTACCCCTTGTTACGTTCCCCGAGGGGTCTAGTTTCCAAAATGGTATGCCATGTGGTTTTTTTTTGCTGTTCTGGCACCATAGGGGCTTCCTAAATGCGGCATGTCCCCAGAGCAAAATTTCCTTCAAAAAAGCCAAATGTGACTCCTTCTCTTCTGAGACCTGTAGTGCGCCAGCAGAGGATTTTTCACCCCCATGCGAGGTGTTTTCTGTATCGGGAGAAATTGGGCTTCAAATTTTGGGGGTATTTTCTGCTATTACCCTTTTTGAAAATGTAAAATTTTTGGGAAACCAAGCATTTTAGGTAAAAAATATATATATTTTTTTTACATATGCAAAAGTCGTGAATCACCTGTAGGGTATTAAGGTTCACTTTACCCCTTGTTATGTTCCCCGAGGGGTCTAGTTTCCAAAATGGTATGCCATGTGTTTTTTTTGCTGTCCTGGCACCATAGGGGCTTCCTAAATGCGGCATGCCCCCCAAAAACCATTTGTCGCTCCTTCCCTTCTGAGCCCTCTACTGCGCCCGCTGAACAATTAACATAGACATATGAGGTATGTGCTTACTCGAGAAAAATTGGGTTTCAAATACAAGTAAAAATTTTTTACGCCTTGCAAATATTAAAAAATTGGGTCTACAAGAACATGCGAGTGTAAAAAATGAAGATTTTGAATTTTCTCCTTCACTTTGCTGCTATTCCTGTGAAACACCTAAAGGGTTAATACACTTACTGAATGTCATTTTGAATACTTTGGGGGGTGCCGTTTTTATAATGGGGTCATTTGTGGGGTATTTCTAATATGAAGACCCTTCAAATCCACTTCAAACCTGAACTGGTCCCTGAAAAATAGCGAGTTTGAAAATTTTGTGAAAAATCGGAAAATTGCTGCTGAACTTTGAAGCCCTCTGGTGTCTTCCAAAAGTAAAAACTCATAAATTTTATGATGCAAACGTAAAGTAGACATATTGTATATGTGAACCCAAAAAAAATATATTTTGAATATCCATTTTCCTTACAAGCAGAGAGCTTCAAAGTTAGAAAAATGCTAAATTTTCATTTTTTTCATCAAATTTTGGGATTTTTCACCAAGAAAGGATGCAAGTTACCATAAAATTTTACCACTAAGTTAAAGTAGAATATGTCACAAAAAAACAATCTCGGAATCAGAATGATAACTAAAAGCATCCCAGAGTTATAAATGTTTAAAGTGACAGTGGTCAGAATTGCAAAAAACGCTCCGGTCCTTAAGGTGTAAAATGGCCTGGTCCTTAAGGGGTTAAGGGGTTAAAGGGGTACTCCGGTAGAAAACTTTTTTTTTTTTTTAAATCAACTGATGCCAGAAAGTTAAACAGATTTGTTAATTACTTCTATTAAAAAATCTTAATCCTTCCAGTACTTATTAGCTGCTGAATACTACAGAGGAAATTCTTTTATTTTTGGAACACAGTGCTCTCTGCTGACATCTATGTCCATTTTAAGGAACTGTCCAGAGCAGCATATGTTTGCTATGGGGATTTTCTTGTACTCTGGACAGTTCTTAAAATGGACAGAGATGTCAGCAGAGAGCACTGTGCGCGTGATGTCAGCAGAGAGCTCTGTGTTCCAAAAAAGAAAAGAATTTCCTCTTTAGTATTCAGAAGCTAATAAGTACTGGAAGGATTAAGATTTTTTTAATAGGAGTAATTTTCAAATCTGTTTACCTTTCTGGCACCAGTTGATAAAAAAAAATAAATAAAAAAAAAAAAAATTCCACCGGAGTACCCCTTTAACAGATGTGTTTATGATTTCTGTCACAGGCATCTGGTACATCATTGTTTCCCAATCAGTGAGCCTCCAGCTGTTGCAAAACTACAACTCCCAGCATGCCCGGACAGCCGAAGGCTGTCCGGGCATGCTGGGAGTTGTAGTTTTGCAACAGCTGGAGGCACACTGGTTGGGAAACACTGGTCTACATCTCCCAGAATACATGAACTCTCAGCTTGGGGCTCTCTTTTCATCTGGTCAGCTTTATTGAAAGGGAACCTGTCATGACTTTCATCCTGCCCAAACAACGAGTTACCTGCTTCTCTCCACCTCACCAGCCTTGATTCACAGATCATTCCCTGTTTGGGTATCGGAGGAGATCCAACAATCAAGAAGCCACATTGTCTTATAGTTCAGGCAGCATGAAAGTGATGTCAGATTAAACTTAAAGGGGTATTCCGGGAATTTTTTTTATTTGACTATGCTGCGGGGCTGTAAAGTTAGTGTAGTTCATAATATTATGTCTGTACCTGTGTGTGACAGTTTTCCCACAATTCTTCTGTGATTTTCACCCCAATATTTATTTTTAACAGCATACAAAATGACTGCTGTCTCGGATTTTTCCCAGCTTGCAATGCGGTCGAGACCTGACTCACTAGTCAGCTGATGACAGGGAGCCTGTCTGCTTCAACGGGTGGAGAGAGCAATCTGCAACTAATGCAACAGCTGAAGGCACCCTGATTGAAAACCACAGGTCTGCAGCTCATTTATGTTTCAATGGGTGGGGTGGCTGATGTGTGGGAAGGAGGAAAATGGAATCATGGGATTTGGAGGCAAACAAGAAAACTGAAAACAGGAAATACAAGTTCACAGAAAGCTAGCCACAGTGTTATGGTAATCTCACAGCATAGCCATTTAGCCCCAAGACAAGTGCAGATCCTTCCTAAGCATGTCCATTACTGTCTGCCAGGAGGTACGTACAAAAATCACCTTATGGTGGATAACCCCTTTAATCCCTTCCTGCTATAGGACGTATGCGTACGTCCCAGCACCAGACATGTTCTATCAATCACAGCCGGGGTCCAGCGATAAAATAGCATGTATCAGGGGCAAATAATGGAAATATCTCTCCTTCAGTGGGCAGTCATAGAAATTGTAGTCCTGCTAATCCTCAGACTTTATCTGGAGTATAAAAATTGAAAAATAAATATGTGCAATGTATTCTGCTGTGTATATTTTTATTTTTTACTATAATAATTTCTAAAATAAATAGTGCCATACGGTTCCCACATATTAATACCGCAAAGTCTTTAAAAGGTTACTATCATAAAAAAAAAAAAAAAATGTTGCCCAGACATGTTAAAAGTTTTGATCAAACCAAGTTTCACTCTTGAGATCCATTGCAATCGCTAGATAAGCCTAGGAAATGCGTGGCATAGTGCCAGACTCTCCAGCCGGCCGGAACATCCGACCTTTTCACTGCATTAGCTTCTATAGCAAAAAAGATCGGATTTGATTGGCAGCTGGAAAGTAAGCAGCACTCTGCTGTGAACTTGCCTTCCTTTAAACTAGCAACCTCAGTGGGTCTCAGGACTGAAACTCTGTGTGGTTAATACTTTCGACATGTCTGAACATTATGTCATAGTTATTTTTTATGATAGTTACCATTTAAATAATACTACCATTCAGTGCCCACATATTAGTACCTTATAGTCTTTATATAATACTGCCATATAGTGCCCACGTATTAATACCATACAGTCTTTATATAATACTGCCATACAGTGCCCACATATTAATACCATACAGTATTTTAATAATATTGCCATACAGAGCTCACATAACAACACCACGTATTGCCTAGAAAAGTGTAACTAAATATTTGGACTAAATATTTCCAACATGCAGTACTTATATATACTGCATCTTTTTGTGCCAACATAATTATATCATACTGTGCCAACATAAAAAAATAATATGTAATGCACAAATAACACTACCATAGTGTCAAAACTACAATTCATGTATTTAACAAAAGCTGAAAAAGCTGATGTCTTGTACAATGCAACAAAGTCAGGTAAAGGTGGAAATCTCCTATAAAGGGGTACTCCACTACCCAGCATTCGGAACATTTTGTTCCGATATCTTAGTGTGGGTGGTCGTGACATCATGGTCACGCCTCTCGTGACAACACACCATGCCCCCTCAATTCAAGTCTATTGGAGGGCGCTAAAGGAGAGACAGAGGGGGTATGATAGAGACTTTTAAATACATAAAGGGAATCAACACAATAAAGGAGGAGAGGATATTTAAAAGAAGAAAAACTACCACAAGAGGACATAGTTTTATATTAGAGGGGAAAGGTTTCTGCAGTAATATCAGGAAGTATTACTTTACTGAGAGAGTAGTGGATGCATGGAATAGCCTTCCTGCAGAAGTGGTCACTGCAAATACAGTGAAGGAGTTTAAGCATGCATGGGATAAGAATAAAGCTATCCTTCATATAAGATAGAGATAGGTATAAGGCTATCCTCCATATAAGATAGAGATAGGCATAAGGCTATCCTTCATATAAGATAGAGATAGGTATAAGGCTATCCTTCATATAAGATTGAGATAGGCATAAGGCTATCCTTCATATAAGATAGGGATAGGTATAAGGATATCCTTCATATAAGATAGAGATAGGTATAAGGCCTTCATATAAGATAGAGATAGGTATAAGGCTATCCTTCATATAAGATAGAGATAGGCATACGGCTATCCTTCATATAAGATAGAGATAGGTATAAGGCCTTCATATAAGATAGAGATAGGTATAAGGCTATCCTTCATATAAGATAGAGATAGGCATAAGGCTATCCTTCATATAAGATAGAGATAGGTATAAGGCTATCCTTCATATAAGATAGAGATAGGTATAAGGCTATCCTTCATATAAGATAGAGATAGGTATAAGGCTATCCTTCATATAAGATAGAGATAGGTATAAGGCTATCCTTCGTGTAAGATAGAGATAGGTAAAAGGCTATCCTTCATATAAGATAGGGATAGGCATAAGGCTATCCTTCATATAAGATAGAGATATGTATAAGGCCTTCATATAAGATAGAGATAGGTATAAGGCTATCCTTCATAAAAGATAGTGATAGGTATAAGACTACCCTTCATATAAGATAGAGATAGGTATAAGGCTATCCTTCATATAATATAGAGATAGGTATAAGGCCTTCATATAAGATAGAGATAGGTATAAGGCTATCCTTCATATAAGATAGAGATAGGCATAAGGCCTTCATATAAGATAGGGCCAGGGACTATTGATGGGATTCAGATTATTGGGCCAAATGGTTCTTATCTGCCGACACATTCTATGTTTCTATCCTATTGATAGGTGATAAGATGTCTAAGGGTGAAGTACCCCTTTAATTGGAAGTTTTTGCTCATCAGAGATCCTGCCTGGCATACGAGCAGAGACGGGTAACTACTGGGTAGACACGCCGCTCTCTTAACAAACCTTGATAGAAGAAGATCATAGAAAATAATCCTATTCTGGCTCACACAGAGAAACAGACACTTTCAGATACTTGCAAGAGCTTCCAAAACTAGGAAAAAATACTAAGATAATAAAAAAAATAATAAAAAGCGGGAAGGAAATCCAAAACCTCAACTCACCAGGGAGAAGAAGTTTACACTTGTCATAAATCAAGCCGGCTTATTCAGGAAAAATCCCATTAACCGGGAGTTCATTTATTCATAAAATATTTTATCAATAAAATAAAAGGCAGAACGCTGACAGTTTATTGGACCACTTGTCTCTCTCCATGAAGGTTCGCTTTTAATAATACCGCCCCACATCCCATCACCATTAATCCCTATCCTTATTGAATTTTCTCCATTTATTACGTTACATATAAATAGGAAGAAGTGAAGGGAAGATTAGAGGAAGATTGTTTGTAATATTCAAACTGGAATGTGACAAAGAAAATGACAAATATTATTTTCATGGAAATAAAGTTGGCTTTATGTAAAAAACTCAATAAACAATGTGCCACACCTTGTCTGCATCTTTTAAAAGGGTTATCCAGGAAATAACTTTTTTTTATATATATATATATATATATATATATATATATATATATATATCAACTGGCTCCAGAAAGTGAAACAGATTTGTAAATTATTTCAATTAAAAAATCTTAATCCTTTCAGTACTTATGAGCTTCTGAAGTTAAGGTTGTTCTTTTCTGTCTAAGTGCTCTCTGATGACACGTGTCTCGGGAACCGCCCAGTTTTGAAGAGGTTTGCTATGGGGATTTGTTTCTAAACTGGAGGTTCCCGAGACACGTGTCATCAGAGAGCACTTAAACAGAAAGAACAACCTTAACTTCAAAAGCTCATAAGTACTGAAAGGATTAAGATTTTTTAATAGACGTAATTTACAAATCTGTTTAACTTTCTGGAGCCAGTTGACATATATATATATATATATATATATATATATATATATATATATATATATGTATATATAAATTTTTATCCTGGATAACCCCTTTAATACCTTTATGTAAGATATCTATCAGTATGCTTTTGGATTATGGGGGGAAACGGGATAATCCTGGAAAAAAAAAAAAAGAAACATATAAACAAAGGGAAAACATATAGGAGGGATTTATTATTCTTTCCCTGGTGTAAATGGCAAAAAGTTAAAAAAAAATTGCAGAAACACCCGCCTAGTGTACAATGATGGCATGACATCACGCAAAGGAGGCGCCATGTATGGACGTGCCAAATTAATAAAAAATAAATAAATTCTGCAAACAGACAGAAATAAAAACTTAAATCTATGCCAGTTCCAAGATAATTTAGTAAAATAACTTTTGCATGGTGATGCAATATAGTAATCTGTAATAACATAATTGGAGTTACACTTTAAGAACTGAGCAGAGGTGAATCTTGTAGCTTCTGGGCCCCAATGCAAAATCTGTAACAGGGCCCTTATCTACCATGTGTCATTCATACTACTTGTCATCTTATGGATTCTTGGGGTTCCCTCAGTCACATGACCACAGTATGACTGCTACCTCTGCACCCTCTATAATTATGCCCCCTCAGGTTGTGTGTAGTTTTGCAGTTCTATTGAAGCGAATGGAGCCAAGATGTAATCCCAAACACAACCTGCGGACAGGCGTGGCGTTGCTTTTCTTTTACTGGATGGATAAATCCTTTAATGTCCATACATAGTAAAGATGATGGTCACCACTGCTCAGTAATTAAAGGGTCATGAACCTTAGTGCTCTTTCCATGACTGCCCAGTTGACGGTCTAGGCCCTCATTAGTTTATAGGGCACCAAAGCTAGCAGCTCCAATAGCTGGTTTGCTGGAACGGGGCTAAAAAAAGAGCAGAGATGACTGGATGATAACAAGTAGTAACAGGTCAACTTTTAAGTGTGTCCCATGAAATCACACAAGCAGTGTAGATGTATATTGCAGCCATAGCTTTGTCTCTCTATTCCGCAGCTTTAGCCTAAGTTTACCCTGCCATTATGTTTTATCTTGTTATGGGTCCTTTCTGCTCTTTTTTTCTGCGTCAAATGTACCTAGAATGAGCACAACTGACACCACCGGGTCCTGATGGATCTCATTGACTTGAATGGGGTCTGTGGGGTGTCAGGTATTTTATTGGCGATGAGCGTAAAAAAAAAAAATAGGACATGCACAATTTTTTTCTTTGCTCAACTCCCGTTGTTCCAATGGACTGCTCAACAGAGTTCAACAATCATGAACAGTAGTGTTGAGCGGCATAGGCCATATTCGAATTCGCGATATTTCGCAAATATATGGACGAATATTCATCATATATTCGCTAAATTTGCATATTCATAATATTCGCATTTTATTTTCGCATATGCGAAAATTAGCAGATACAAAAATGATCATAAGCAAAAATTCGCATATGCGAAAATTTGCACGCCAATCTCACACAGCAGTATTAAAGCCTTCTTTACATCGCACAAGCTGGAAGCATCACTGTGATGTGTACTGTGGAAAAAAATAAATAATAATTTGCGATATTCGTGATTGAAATTCGCACTGCGAATATTCGCAAGCAACACTAATGAACAGTCGGAGAGACATGACAAGGGTCTGCAATACCCCTGGGTCACCCCGCCATTCCCCCACTTTACAAGACCGCTGTGCATGCACCATCTATTTATACTATGGCGCTCAAAAGATCAAAGATGAGTTACAGAGTCTCGGGGGCACTGTAATACAAATAAATGACATGGAGGAGATACAGTGACATAAGCGGCAAGAGGAGTGGTGGCCCCGGGACATGGCCGACCCCTCCTATGCCCCGTAATAAAGAAACAAAGCTATGGCTGCAATATGCATCTGTAAAGTAAGGTAAGAGACTACCTGTTAAAGGAGAACTGTAGTGCAATATAACTTACTAATAAGTAATAGATCACGGGGGTTTGACCGCTGGACCCCCCCCACAATCTCCTGTAAAGGGCCGTGGCAGTCTGCAGGAAGTGCCACATCGTCCCCAGCAGGAAGCTGCAGCAGACATTGCCCTTCCATGTATCTCTATGGGATACATGGAGTGGGCATGTGGGCTGCCGTGTCATGCGGTGATGGAACTCCCCGTTCCAGTATACTGCCGCGGCCCAATAAAGAAGATCGCTGGGGGTACCAGCGGTCGGACCCTCCGCGATCTATAATGTATCCCCTATACTTCAGTTATATTGCTCTACAGTTCTCCTTTAATGGATTTATTTTACTTCCCATCACTTTAATAGCGGCAACATAGTTCACCGTGTTGTACCGAGATTGTCATTATTCACCACATTTGGGCTGATAATCTAATTTTCCTATTTATCATACACCAGGGCCAATTCTTTGGGAAGCCTATCACATGGTCTTATTAACAGCGGCATTGTAGTCTTCTAACAAGGCATTTCATTATACTTCTATTCTTCTATTTGCTTCTAGCGCTAATCTTCCCTTCACTAAAGACAATAAGGATCAAGTGTTGTTTATTCTGTAATATCTGCGCGATTTTCTGCTCAGTTTCTCGCAAGATAGAACTTTGTCACAAAGAGCATATCAAGTTTGCATGAAGCGGTAAACATGAGATGCGTTACAGTATGATGATCAGGCACAGATTTACCGGAGACAGAAAATAGGCTTATGATGTACTGTAGTCAATCCCTGATATAATAAAACAGATTAATTCTACTAATCTAAATGAAATAGCTGTGCCAGAATATTGGTGTGTGGAAAGAGTATGCAGATCAGCAATGGGATTTACAAATGTCGATTCTAAGTGGAGGTATTATCAGTATTCGCTTGGAATATCTGATAGGACTGTATTCAGATGCAGATTGTATTTATTTATTTTGTTTATTCATTTATTTATTTTGTTTATTTATTTATTTATTTATTTATTCTGTTTATTTATTTATTTTGGAATAAAGAAATGAAATGGCGACACTTTTGCCTTATGGGTTTGTCTGGTATGACAACTCAATTTTATTCGTTTATATGAGGCCGATGTGCAATACCTTTCATAGCCAATGGACATTAGGCCCTTTTTTCATCATCTGAGACATCTCTTTCATAGGGCAGTGAAATAAAAAAATTAAAGAAAATCGTTTTTGGCCAAATCATTCACCCGCACCTCATACATCACCTTCATACAGCGTCATTTGTTTTATTACAGCAAAGCTGCATCTGTGTGTTTCAATACTCTAACTTGATCATGTGATCACCATGTGTTACTGTGCTTTTTAAGACAAAAGCAATCCGATCCTGGGTCAGCTGACTTCCTGTAAACTACTATCATCTACTAGATCCCCCTCCCCTACCAGATCTGTATACTACTGCTATGAGATTTATAGTTTACTCCTCTACAGAGGCTGTATTCACATGTAGCTTTTCTTGATATTTTTTCCAACTTTTTAATGTGATTTTCCCAAAATCGTGGCAAAAAATTAGCTAAATGGGTCATTTTACTGCAATTCGGATTTAGAAAAATTGCTGCAAAGTACAGTAAAAACATGGCAAGAATTCTGTAAAAACTCAGTATGTGAACAAAGCCTAAATACTTACATAGCTGTCACGCCTCCTCCCATAGACATGAATGGGGGTGGCGTGGCGGCTGTAGTCGCCAGTCATCCGGCACGTAGCGGAATTTACTCTGTACATGGGATGACTGGGATGCCACAGCAGAATGCACATCAGAACTGACCCTCACCCACTTACGGGTCTAATAAGTTTACCTGGGTGACCTCCAGTACTAGCATCCAGATTAGATGACTAGGTGCAATGATCAAATGCCACACCCTCACCAAAGGATTTGTGGTAAAATGTAAGCAGCACAAAAAAAAAAAAAAACACTTTAATGACAAATTTACATCCAAAAAGTAGTCTATCCCATGCCTGGTACATCAGCTAAAACAGGTATACACAAGGCATACACAAGAATCTGTACATTGTTCTCTAATATTAGCCTGTGGTGCACTATATAAGCAAAAAAAATATCCCAGCGTGCTTCTTTAAACAAAGAAAAGTTAAGGATTTAAAGTATTTGATATATAACCACTTCTGTTTCCAATGAAGCATATCACGGCTTCAATTTTATTTTGTAACTGCTGTAAAATTCGAAATCGTTCTTTCCATTTTCCATATATTGGATTACTTTTATGAATTCCATCAGAGAGTGACATTTTACTGAATGTACATGGTGAACTTTTTGGGACGACAGTTTATTTATCCTTTTTTTTTATTTATCGTCGGAAACAAGTGACGCTTTACTGCTCTTATCCATATTAATATTTACAAGTGTGACTCCATGGCAACTAGATTTAACCACTGAGATGCCAGTGCATTTATCTACATGCATGAAATTGACTGTATTTATGACTAATAATTATTCTGAATTATTGCAAGAGTACACCTTCCACAAGATGTTAGTGAGAAGGCCTCCTGTGCACCTACCTTCTGAAATGTTTCATATAAAGATCATTTATTTTGTTCCTTGATGCATTCTTGCAGTAGGACTGTAGCCTTGAGTTACAATCCTACATTATAACTTGTTATTGCACGCAAAATGATGCCTACACCTTGGTGACCAATGGATGCACAAGTTGGCTAGTAAAATTGCAGTATCACTAGAAACCTCATTTCTCAAGCTACAAATAGCACCAATTCAATTCAATTCAATTTTTAACCCCTTTTCTTCTTAGGCAATACTACATGTGACTACATTCTATTTTCTATATTCTTTTAGTATGTGAAATTTAGGGGGGCATTTTTAACTTTGAAAACGTTTCAATGTTCTTGTGCAAACTCCCAGATAGAGCCAAAAAAAAAATGCACAAATTATTTTCTGGAAATGCTAAGTGGATGGGAATGGGGGGAGCTTGATGTGAAGGGGGCGTGGCCACTGCTCACACCATATTTATTACACTTTATAATGGCAAATAGGTTAAGGTTCTAATGCATGTCTACACTATAGAATTCTGAGACTGACATTTCTTAGTAAATCCTGTGCAGCCAACATGGATGGAGTTCTACATCAGACGGCCATACAAAATTCCGGTCTTAGTAAATCTTGCCCTTAAATTGAATTTCTATCAATTTTTATAGGCAAAAACCAATAAATAAAAATAAACTGTGGCAATTGTTTTTTTTTTTTATTTTTTTTTATTTCATTGTATTATATTTATTTATTTTTGTCAAATATATTTTTATTGTTTTCCAAAAGCAAACAGCAAATGAGCAGACATGTAGCAGTCGCAGCTGCTGATCCATGAACAATTCAACATGCGCTTAATACGTCTACACAAGTATGTTGGGTTATATTAACAAACATTTAAACTAACCGCAGACAGTGTTCATCATTTTATTTATTTATTTATATTAATTAATATTTTATTTATTTATTATTATTAGTTTTCCTGATAACTTAAATTTTTTATTTTAATTTTACAACTTGTAATAATTAGGGGGTATATACAATACCTATTTTTCGTTTTTATAACTTAAAAAAAAAAATAGCTTTTAGATATACTCTAACAGGAGTTAAAGGGGTACTCAGCCCCAAGGCATCTTATCCCCTATCAAAAGAATAGGGGATAAGATGTCTGAATGTGGGGGTCCCGCTGCTGGGGACCCCCACTATCTCACTGCTGCACCCGGCGTTTGTTTAGAGCGTCGGGTGCAGCGCCGGAGTGCCAGAGGCTGTCATGCCCCCTCCCTTAGACTTGCATTGAGGGGGCATGGCCGTGACATCACGAGTGGGGTCTGACCGTGATGACAAGAGCCTCCGCCCCACATCTCCAATCATCCGGCACAGAGCAAAGTTCTCTCCGTGCATCAGATGTCTGGGGTGCTGCTGCCGAGATCGTGGGGGTCCCCAGCTGGATAGGGGATAAGATGTCTAGGGACGGAGTACCCCTTTAATTCAAGAACAGAAATAGGGGCCAGGGCTGTCACTTAACATCATCACCAGGGCTGCCAAACAGGGAAAAAGGAGACACCCCCCACCCTGTATTGTGATGCAGCCATTGCTATCAGGGTTAAACTCTGATACCAACCACTGCTGGAGGGCCAGAGTGTCAATCTTATCCGACCCCCCTATGGATCATCACTGTGCCCCCACAGTGACTACAATGCAAATGTACAATGCTGGGAGCTATGTATTGGCATTTATATAGGATGCAGATTTACCAAGGGGTTAATGTTAAAAGTTGATAAAAAAAACTAACATAAATCTTTCGGCATTCTCTCAGACTTAGGTCTATCATTTTAAAGAACAGTTTACAAGACAAAATGTTCTACATTATTACCTGAGCACCAGCTTTCATAAATGGCCTCCTAGGTGTCCCTGTGGAGGGTGCCGCTTTCTAGGCAGAAGTGGTAAAGGATAATATTCTGCATTGTGCGGCTTGTCCTTAAATCCCATGTTTGCTGAAGAGTCTTGTTAAATCAAAACCCTTGTCGCCAGGCAGTTAAAGATGAATCTCAGCTCATTGAGGAAGACAAGGGATGACAAACGGTTTGTGCTTTACCATTTTCATAATAGCCATAAATTTCACTGAGAACCTTCCACTGTATTCTATTTTATAAGGAAATATCGCCGTTCTCTAGTGTCTGGAAATTAGGATGCACTGATCTTTGTAGAGTGAGAATGAACCCAATCTCCTAGAACAGACATGGTTCCGTATTCACCACTATGCCGCCGGTACGGAGAATTTTTGCTGTATAATATTCCATAGAAAATTGAATGATTTAATACAGATCAATTTACATTGTTTCACACATTTAGCAAGGACGGAAATTTAAGATGGTTGCAAGCTTCCCCCCAAACCCCCCCCCCCACGCATAGAGCACATGCAGAGGCTCCGCCTATGAAATTGCTTTAGATAAATTATGCGAAAACATTTTAGATTTTTCTTGTTCATTGCTATCTATTGGTATGTCATCTCACCAGTCAGAAGGTCATGTCAAGGATGCACAAGATCATCAGTAAATGAGTGCATTTTTCGGCAAGAGGTCATCTCTTTACTGAAAGAATTGCCGGGACCCTTTCACTTGACTAAGGGAAGATTGTGCTTTGTAGGACCTTCTGTCATAATAGGCACAACGTGAAGTAAGAAGCTAAATATTGCCTTCTTGCAACACAGACTCCTTCAATCCAACCATCTTCATGTATATGGGGACTGAGATATTTATGCAGATTTAAGGAGATATCCATATTGATGCAGATTTAAAGGGGTACCCCGTCCCTAGACATCTTATCCCCTATCCAAAGGATAGGAGATAAAATGTCTGATAGTGGGGGTCCCGGAGATGGGACCCCCGTAAGCTCTGTGCAGTTTAAAATGCTGGGTGCCAGCGGCAGGGTTGGGACGTCACGACCACACCCCTTGTGACATCTCACCACGCCCCCTCCATGCAAGTCTATGGGAGGAGGAGTGGCGTGACTTCATGAGGGGCGTGGTCGTAACGTCACAACCCCTACCACCGGCTCCAAGCGTTCGGAACAAAATGTTCTGAACAATGGGGCAGCAGAGTACCCCTTTAAGGGGATATTGATCTATTCTTTTTAAAGCTCAAAGACGGATGAAAGAGCCTGATGGGGTAAACAGGATGTACCACGACAATATCTATATTGATGCAGATTTAAGGGGTTATCCTTATTGATGCAGATTTAAGAAACAATCCATGTTTTAAAAACATATCTAAAAAGATATGGTAAAACAACAAACTGTTACTTACCTCACCCTCCGATTCCGCACTGATCCTCTGTTTAGACCCGTTGGCCCTCTGGTGTTACTTTAAGAGCAGACCTCACCTGATTGCCACAGACAATCGATGGCTTAGGTGTTCATGCTCTGTACTTCTGACATCATAGCTCCCATCCTAAAGATACATCGGAGTTCCGACTGGAGGCTGAACGGGAAATCAGCGCAGGATCAGAGGAGGAAGTAAGTAATAGTTTGTTGTTTAACTACATTTGGGGCCTTTAAAAAAAATGTAAACATGGGTAACCCCTTTAACATTCCAAATGTGCAGTAGTTCTAGCTTTATTTGCATCAAAAAGCAACAGTTGCATAAATGTCAAGTTATTTATGTGCTTTCGATATTGTTTGGGCCTAATCCAACAGTGCACGTAAGGGGAGATTTATCAAAACCTGTCCAGAAGAAAAGTTGCTGAGTTGTCCATAGCAACCAATCAGATCGCTTCCTTCATTTTTGAAAAGGCTTATGAAAAATTAAAGAAGCAATCTGATTGGTTGCTATAGGAAACTCAGCAACTTTTCCTCTGGACATTTTTTGATAAATCTCCCCCTTGTAAAATGATATGGCTTATCAGAAACTGGGCTTGGTTCAGATGCGACACCATGCATTATGAAGTGTACCAAACTTTTGGCTAAAATTAAGCCAAATTACATATGGTATAAAGTTAGACAGCAGTATTTCAAGATGTGTCAAATTTATCAAACAATATAAGCCACTGGCACATTCTTAGATGATGAGGTGTAAATTTAGAAACCAAGTGTTATTGACTGTATTAAGCATAATATACTTTTTGACTTGATGGTTGATACAGAATGTCAACTTTGAGTTCTGCCCAAAACTGGCTTCACTGGTTGCCAGTGGTGGTCACACATGAGAGGCCAATACTAAGTGGTGTACTTCTGAATACATGCACGTCTCATGGTGCCTAAACAAGTCTAATGTTAGTAATTTGTAGACTGTGCTTTTCTCCTTCACCTTCTAAGTCACAAGGAATCAACACTTGCCACGTGGATATTGAGAATGGCAGCTGGCCTTGCCAGCGGATTATTCTCTCCGTGTTTACAACACATAAAGTAGCCCCTCTCCAGGCATGATTAAGTAAGCAATTATATTTCCTGATCTATTAAGTCTTGATTGCTTATCAAAGCATTCAGCCAGATCATTTTCTTCCTGTCACTTCCAATTAATGGAGCACTTTCTTTAGTAAGAAAGCTTTTCTTCCCAACATGCTTCCAGGACAGCGCTGAGCTTCTCATCCCGGTAAATGCCCAGACTCTCATAGCCATTCATTTGTCTTGTTAGAGGATTGTCGTGCATATATATATCTACACTGGTAAAATCACCTTCAGTCCCTGTGTGAGAACAAAGGATTCTAGCAGATGTGCCCAAGATAAAAATCACCCAAAATGGCTAATAATGACTATTCTGGATGATGCTCATTTGGATTATATGAGATGGTTCTCAAGGGCAGTGGCAGACTATTGTCTCCCCAAAATTGTGATTTACTAAGATGGATTTTGTCAACTGTGGTTGTTTGAAACTATGTGTGTATGATGCGTTCAGTAGAATTTGGCCAAACACTTGCCACTTTGCCCAAGTCCATTGTGTCTCCATGCTCGGCCAGTTTAGTCTTACCTTTCCTTTAGTTTAGTTAAAGGGGTTTCCTGGTATTGAAAATGTATCTCCTATCCACAGATGCTGGGACTTCTCGTGATCTTCAGAACGGGCCCCATCTCTTACCCCTTATTGCTTCGGCCTTCGACTGAGGTGGGACATCACTGAGGCCAATGATCAGTGATTGGTTTAGCAGGCCATCATTGCTGAGACCCACCTCAAAAGATGGGGGGACAAGGCCACTCAGAGGGTGTGCCAGGGCCCTGTTCTGGAGATCGCAAGTCCTAGCAGTCAAACCCCGATGATCAGACACTTATTCCCTATCTTGTGACTTGTGGATAGGGGATATGTTTATAATACCCTGACAACCCCTTAAGGATTACAATTGCTCATAAAACTAATTCAATACAATATCCCAACATGCTATTAGAGCTTCCAACGGTCTTCATTTACATAACACTTACTGGATGTCAAAATATAGACACATACAATGTATATACCTAGTGAGAGAGTGTCACCAAATCATGTTGTGAGAAGCTGGAAATGTCTTATCCTACATCTTAGGATAACTTAAGTATAGCTATAAGTTAAGAAAGAACACATCTGTATGTCCTCGTACCTTAAGTTGACCCATAAAGGAATTGCCAAGCAGTTACATACCATAAGGACTAATATTTTGGTTGCACTTGATGGACGCACCATGTAACTTTGTCATAGGGTACTATCTGTTGAGAAGCTTGATCCAGTTCTAGTGCAAGGCCAGAGAAGGGTACTGGATTTAAGTAACTCTATGAGTCAACCTACTGTTTTCCATTGGCCAGGCTTGATCTTCCTAAGTAAAAAAAATTCAAAACCAACATGGATGTATGTCTAGATGGATGAATGTCTTTTTTTGACCATACTAACTATGTAACTATGTAACACGCAAGATCATTCTGTCTTCTGATATCTGGCATCGGAAAGAGTCTAGAGACAATGCACACATCAGATAGTCCGCCATTGCCACCAAAATCCATAGGTTCAGCTGACACTTCTGTGCGCATCGTCAGCTTTATAGAAGTATTTTCTAGGCTGTACTTTTTTCTCCACAAATCTATTTTCTGTTGAGATTCCCTTTAACTCTAATCCAATAACAGTTGAGTACAATGTATTGCGGATTAGATATTTAGAGAACTAACAGCCTAAGTGTCACGATGCCGGCTGGCAGGTAGTGGACCCTCTGTGCCAGAGAGGGATTGGCGTGGACCGTGCTAGTGGACCGGTTCTAAGCCACTACTGGTTTTCACCAGAGCCCGCCGCAAAGCGGGATGGTCTTGCTGCGGCGGTAGTGACCAGGTCGTATCCACTAGCAACGGCTCACCTCTCTGGCTGCTGAAGATAGGCGCGGTACAAGGGAGTAGGCAGAAGCAAGGTCGGACGTAGCAGAAGGTCGGGGCAGGCAGCAAGGATCGTAGTCAGGGGCAACGGCAGAAGGTCTGGAAACACTGGCAAGGAACACACAAGGAACGCTTTCACTGGCACTAAGGCAACAAGATCCGGCAAGGGAGTGCAAGGGAAGTGAGGTAATATAGGGAAGTGCACAGGTGAAAACCCTAATTGGAACCACTGCGCCAATCAGCGGCGCAGTGGCCCTTTAAATCGCAGAGACCCGGCGCGCGCGCGCCCTAGGGAGCGGGGCCGCGCGCGCCGGGACAGAACAGACGGGGAGCGAGTCAGGTAGGGGAGCCGGGGTGCGCATCGCGAGCGGGCGCTACCCGCATCGCGAATCGCATCCCGGCTGGCAGCAGGATCGCAGCGCCCCGGGTCAGAGGACGTGACCGGAGCGCTGCAGCGGAGGGAGTGAAGCGAGCGCTCCGGGGAGGAGCGGGGACCCGGAGCGCTCGGCGTAACAGTACCCCCCCCCTTGGGTCTCCCCCTCTTCTTGGAGCCTGAGAACCTGAGGAGCAGACTTTTGTCAAGGATGTTGTCCTCAGGTTCCCAGGATCTCTCTTCAGGACCACAACCCTCCCAGTCTACTAAAAAAAAATTTTTCCCTCTGACCTTTTTGGCAGCCAAAATTTCCTTGACCGAGAAGACGTCCGAGGAGCCGGAAACAGGAGTGGGAGGAACAGATTTGGGAGAAAAACGGTTGAGGATGAGTGGTTTGAGAAGAGAGACGTGAAAGGCATTAGGGATACGAAGAGAAGGAGGAAGAAGAAGTTTATAAGAGACAGGATTAATTTGACACAGAATTTTGAAAGGACCAAGATAGCGTGGTCCCAACTTGTAGCTAGGGACACGGAAGCGGACATATTTAGCGGAGAGCCATACCTTGTCTCCAGGGGAAAAAACGGGGGGAGCTCTTCTTTTCTTATCCGCGAACCTCTTCATGCGTGAAGAAGCCTGTAAGAGAGAATTTTGGGTCTCTCTCCATATAATGGAAAGGTCACGAGAAATTTCATCCACAGCGGGCAGACCAGAGGGCAAGGGGGTAGGGAGGGGGGGAAGAGGGTGACGGCCGTACACCACGAAAAATGGGGATTTGGAGGAAGATTCAGAGACCCTGAAGTTATACGAGAATTCGGCCCATGGAAGGAGATCTGCCCAGTCATCCTGGCGGGAGGAAACAAAATGTCGCAAATAATCACCCAGGATCTGGTTAATTCTTTCTACTTGTCCATTGGACTGGGGATGATATGCAGAGGAAAAATTTAATTTAATCTTGAGTTGTTTACAGAGAGCTCTCCAGAATTTAGACACGAATTGGACCCCTCTATCCGAGACAATCTGCGTAGGCAACCCGTGAAGACGAAAAATGTGTACAAAAAATTGTTTAGCCAACTGAGGCGCAGAAGGAAGACCAGGAAGAGGGATGAAATGTGCCATTTTGGAGAATCGATCAACGACCACCCAAATAACGGTGTTGCCACGGGAAGGGGGTAAATCAGTAATAAAATCCATACCAATCAGAGACCAAGGCTGTTCGGGGACAGGCAGAGGATGAAGAAAACCAGCGGGCTTCTGGCGAGGAGTCTTATCCCGGGCACAGATAGTGCAGGCTCGCACAAAGTCCCCAACATCCGTCTCCAGAGTCGGCCACCAATAGAAGCGGGAGATGAGTTGCACAGATTTCTTGATGCCCGCATGACCTGCGAGATGGGAGGAGTGACCCCATTTGAGGATTCCGAGGCGTTGGCGTGGAGAAACAAAGGTCTTTCCTGGAGGAGTCTGCCTGATGGAGGCAGGAGAAGTGGAGATCAGGCAGTCAGGTGGAATGATGTGTTGCGGAGGGAGATCAACTTCTGAGGCATCCGAGGAACGAGAGAGAGCATCGGCCCTAATGTTCTTATCGGCAGGACGAAAGTGAATCTCAAAATTAAATCGGGCAAAGAACAGAGACCACCGGGCCTGGCGAGGATTCAGCCGTTGGGCCGACTGGAGGTAGGAGAGGTTCTTGTGGTCGGTGTAGATAATAACAGGAAATCTTGATCCCTCCAGCAGATGCCTCCATTCCTCAAGTGCTAATTTAATGGCTAGAAGCTCTCGATCCCCGATGGAGTAGTTCCTCTCCGCTGGAGAGAAGGTCCTAGAGAAAAAACCACAAGTGACAGCATGCCCGGAAGAATTTTTTTGTAGAAGAACAGCTCCAGCTCCTACTGAGGAGGCATCAACCTCCAATAGGAAGGGTTTGGAAGGGTCAGGTCTGGAGAGCACGGGAGCCGAAGAAAAGGCAGACTTGAGTCGTTTAAAGGAGTCTTCTGCTTGAGGAGGCCAGGACTTGGGATCAGCATTTTTTTTGGTTAAAGCCACGATAGGAGCCACAATGGTAGAAAAATGTGGAATAAATTGCCTGTAATAATTGGCGAACCCCAAAAAGCGTTGGATAGCACGGAGTCCGGAGGGGCGTGGCCAATTTAAGACGGCAGAGAGTTTGTCTGGATCCATCTGTAGTCCCTGGCCAGAGACCAAATATCCTAGAAAAGGAAGAGATTGGCATTCAAACAGACATTTCTCAATTTTGGCATAGAGTTGGTTGTCACGAAGTCTCTGAAGAACCATACGGACATGCTGGCGGTGTTCTTCTAGATTGGCAGAAAAAATTAGGATATCGTCCAGATATACCACAACACAGGAGTATAACAGATCACGAAAAATTTCATTGACAAAGTCTTGGAAGACGGCAGGGGCATTGCACAGTCCAAAGGGCATGACCAGATACTCAAAGTGTCCATCTCTGGTGTTAAATGCCGTTTTCCACTCGTCCCCCTCTCTGATGCGGATGAGGTTATAGGCGCCTCTTAAGTCCAATTTAGTGAAGATGTGGGCACCTTGGAGGCGATCAAAGAGTTCAGAGATGAGGGGTAAGGGGTAGCGGTTCTTAACCGTGATTTTATTAAGACCGCGGTAGTCAATGCAAGGACGTAGGGAGCCATCTTTTTTGGACACAAAGAAAAATCCGGCTCCGGCAGGAGAGGAGGATTTACGGATAAAGCCCTTTTTTAGATTCTCCTGGACGTATTCGGACATGGCAAGAGTCTCTGGGGCAGAGAGAGGATAAATTCTGCCCCGGGGTGGAGTAGTACCCGGGAGGAGGTCGATAGGGCAATCATAAGGCCTGTGAGGAGGTAGAGTCTCAGCTTGTTTTTTGCAGAAAACATCCGCGAAGTCCATATAGGCCTTAGGGAGACCGGTTACTGGAGGAACCACAGAGTTACGGCAAGGGTTACTGGGAACCGGTTTTAGACATTTCTTGGAACAAGAGGACCCCCAACTCTTGATCTCCCCAGTGGACCAATCCAGGGTTGGGGAATGAAGTTGAAGCCAGGGAAGTCCAAGGAGAATCTCCGAGGTGCAATTGGGAAGGACCAAAAGTTCAATCCTCTCATGATGAGATCCGATGCTCATAAGAAGGGGCTCCGTGCGGAAACGTATGGTACAGTCCAATCTTTCATTATTTACACAATTGATGTAGAGGGGTCTGGCGAGACTGGTCACTGGGATGTTGAACCTGTTGACGAGAGAGGCCAAAATAAAATTTCCTGCAGATCCAGAGTCCAAGAAGGCCACTGTAGAGAAGGAGAAGGCAGAGGCAGACATCCGCACAGGCACAGTAAGACGTGGAGAAGCAGAGTAGACATCAAGGACTGTCTCACCCTTGTGCGGAGTCAGCGTACGTCTTTCCAGGCGGGGAGGACGGATAGGACAATCCCTCAGGAAGTGTTCGGTACTAGCACAGTACAGGCAGAGGTTCTCCATACGGCGTTGTGTCCTCTCTTGAGGTGTCAGGCGAGACCGGTCGACCTGCATAGCCTCCACGGCGGGAGGCACAGGAACAGATTGCAGGGGACCAGAGGAGAGAGGAGCCGAGGAGACGAAACGCCTCGTGCGAACAGAGTCCATATCTTGGCGGAGTTCCTGACGCCTTTCAGAAAAACGCATGTCAATGCGAGTGGCTAGGTGAATAAGTTCATGTAGATTAGCAGGAATTTCTCGTGCGGCCAGAACATCTTTAATGTTGCTGGATAGGCCTTTTTTGAAGGTCGCGCAGAGGGCCTCATTATTCCAGGACAATTCTGAAGCAAGTGTACGGAATTGTACGGCATACTCGCCAACGGAAGAATTACCCTGGACCAGGTTCAACAGGGCAGTCTCAGCAGAAGAGGCTCGGGCAGGTTCCTCAAAGACACTTCGGATTTCCGAGAAGAAGGAGTGTACAGAGGCAGTGACGGGGTCATTGCGGTCCCAAAGCGGTGTGGCCCATGACAGGGCTTTTCCGGACAGAAGACTGACTACGAAAGCCACCTTAGACCTTTCAGTGGGAAACAGGTCCGACATCATCTCCAGATGCAGGGAACATTGGGAAAGAAAGCCACGGCAAAACTTAGAGTCCCCATCAAATTTATCCGGCAAGGATAAGCGTATCCCAGGAGCGGCCACTCGCTGCGGAGGAGGTGCAGGAGCTGGCGGAGGAGATGACTGCTGAAGCTGTGGTAGCAACTGTTGTAGCATAACGGTCAGTTGAGACAGCTGTTGGCCTTGTTGCGCTATCTGTTGTGACTGCTGGGCGACCACCGTGGTGAGGTCAGCGACAACTGGCAGAGGAACTTCAGCGGGATCCATGGCCGGATCTACTGTCACGATGCCGGCTGGCAGGTAGTGGACCCTCTGTGCCAGAGAGGGATTGGCGTGGACCGTGCTAGTGGACCGGTTCTAAGCCACTACTGGTTTTCACCAGAGCCCGCCGCAAAGCGGGATGGTCTTGCTGCGGCGGTAGTGACCAGGTCGTATCCACTAGCAACGGCTCACCTCTCTGGCTGCTGAAGATAGGCGCGGTACAAGGGAGTAGGCAGAAGCAAGGTCGGACGTAGCAGAAGGTCGGGGCAGGCAGCAAGGATCGTAGTCAGGGGCAACGGCAGAAGGTCTGGAAACACTGGCAAGGAACACACAAGGAACGCTTTCACTGGCACTAAGGCAACAAGATCCGGCAAGGGAGTGCAAGGGAAGTGAGGTAATATAGGGAAGTGCACAGGTGAAAACCCTAATTGGAACCACTGCGCCAATCAGCGGCGCAGTGGCCCTTTAAATCGCAGAGACCCGGCGCGCGCGCGCCCTAGGGAGCGGGGCCGCGCGCGCCGGGACAGAACAGACGGGGAGCGAGTCAGGTAGGGGAGCCGGGGTGCGCATCGCGAGCGGGCGCTACCCGCATCGCGAATCGCATCCCGGCTGGCAGCAGGATCGCAGCGCCCCGGGTCAGAGGACGTGACCGGAGCGCTGCAGCGGAGGGAGTGAAGCGAGCGCTCCGGGGAGGAGCGGGGACCCGGAGCGCTCGGCGTAACACTAAGTAATTTCTAATTTAACTTAACACAGGCCTATGGACCCCTTACATAAGGTAAGACAATTCCTCATTAATCTGATTATTTGTGTTCCTTTGCGCTCTACCTGTGATATTTATCCATTTAATTAATAGCAATTTTCACTATGCAAATCTTGTAGTTAAACTTTTCTTTTATTGTCGGCTAAAAGCTAATAACCAATCAGAAATCAGTTTTTCTCCCTCCCACCTGTCATCAAGGAGCTTATCGGGAAGGTACTGTTTTATATTCCCTATTTTGAGCACTTAAAGGGCAACCCTGTTAAAACCTTTTCTAACTGGGCCAAGGGTGACACCAAACCGGATCTGTAGTACTTTATGTAGATCCAGTGTGGTCTCGTATATTACAGTGCTGGAAGCCTTGGTAATTGAAGGAGAGATGTCGGCTGTGATACAGGACTGGATTATAGGTTGCCAGGCTTTGTTTTTTTCAATCAGATGATTGAATGGAGGGAGGCAGGTAAGGGTCCAGCAGGACATGTTATATTCCCCTGCTGGAGTTATTCTTTAAGTAACCTTGTGCAAAGAGCTCAAGAACTCCAGCATGGCAGCTGCTTATGATGTTCTGTGCCTTACCTACAAGGTCTTGTCAATGAATACAATGGACTATAAGTATAACATTACAGCTTGGAAGCTTTTACAGCTTAAAAATACCATATATTGTTCAGCACAAAAAATGTTGGACCTAAAGGTAAAATGCCTCTAAAATAGTTTTTTTAATGTCATATAGACAAGTTACAAGATGAGTTCAAAGACCTCTCACCCAAGGCATACGTATCATAGTGGTAGATAATCTTGCTGCAATGGGGCTTTTGGAGAGATTTGTAAATGACTTCTACTTATAAAATCAAAAGTCATTCAGTACTTATCAGCTGCTGTATGCTCCAGAGGAAGGTTGTGTAGTTCTTTCCAGTCTGACCACAGTGCTCTCTGCTGACACCTCTGTCTGTGTCAGGAACTGTCCAAAGTAGGAGCAAATCCCTATAGCAAACCTATTCTGCTCTGGACAGTTCCTGACATGGAGAGAGGTGGCAGAGAGCACTCTGGTCAAACTTGAAAGAGCTACACAACTTCCTCTGTACCATACAGCAGATGATAAGTACAGGAAGGATTAAGATTTTAAAATAGTCTCAGCTGGTGACATGCTGACTGGGCCGTCACTTCAGTTTCTCTCGGAAAGTGGAGACAAGAGTGTGGCAAAAACGGGTAAGTGAATAAACCCTATACAGGATATCATGGGGGTCCCAGCAGTTGGATCCCATACAATCAGACACTTATCCCCTATCCCAGAATTAGTGAATACATTTTAGCTACCCAGAGTACCCCTTTAAGTCAAGTAACTGACTCCAAAGTCAGCCCTATATGAAGTTGACCCATGGGTCTAATTGTACTAAGGGCCCTTATTTGTCATAGTGTGGGTCCATCACAGGTCCCTCTTATGCTCATAGTGGTTAGGGTTACCCTGCCTAAGGAATAAGTTGCATCCATAGAAATATAGGTAGTTAATTTTATTCTTATAATTGATGTAGTGAGGATAAGTCGTATGATATTCTCACCAGCTTCATGTTTGGATATTTGCAATGATGTAATGAATATATATGAATACCATTACATGCCTTCTTATTTTCATTTTAATCTCTTTCTATTCTTACTTAAGTTCAGCCGTGAAGGAAATGCTTTGGCACTGATGGGTATAGGACTACTTAGTGGACAATTCTCTCATTTCCTACCACTGTGCTCGATTAGAAATGCCTGATTTAACCCCTTTTTCCCCCAGCTTGTTAGTTAATTGCCTTCAGAAGCCGGGAATCTTGGTGAGCGTTCGAGTCATTTTCTTGCAGACGCAGTCTCTATTTGCATAGCAATGATGGCCCCTCCGGTTATGCAGCTACAGTATCCTTTCAAGAACGCTCTAATCTCTCCTGTTTTCACTGCGCACACTGTGAGGGGACTGGGGGCAACTTCTTTGAAAACTTGTTTGTAACATCTGCAAACAAATTGACCCCAGAGACATCAAAAGCTGTTGAACATTTCAATACAAGTTCAGGACGTGTTTAGAGACAGCAGAAAGGTAGTGAGTGAGCAACAGTATTTCTACTGCCATATTGGATCCCTGTTACCACATCACCTCTCCGCATAGCTGACAGCTGGACAAGGCTGACCATGAAACGCGTTAGCTTTTATTGTATCAGGATTGTTTTGTATCCTGGTCCCCTCATTTACCTTAATAAAACTTATAATGCAAAGCACATACAGTACGCACAGGCACACTCAGATTTAATCGTCTACTTGTTCTGCCTTTGCAGAAAGTCAAAACTAATGTTCATTGCAGCTAATAAAAACGGCGCCATCATGTTAAAGAATAAAACTAACGTTAGTTTCCATTTTTCAGGCCCTTAGACTTAGATCTGAGCTATTTATAGAGGTAATAATACAATAATACATTATATGGCTGTTCCAATATTAGGTAAAATACACACTAGGATCCACCATTTACTTGGGAAGCAAATTTCTGTCCCTACATTTCCATTAGTTATTGATGTGTCTATAAGGAAGTCTTAAAAAACAGTCACAGACATTCAGTGGACAGTCTAAAACCCTATGGCTACAGAAGTTACCCATGGGCATGTGTTCTTGAAGGGAAATATGTGGGTCATCCCAAAATCCTGTTGTTTTCCCCAAGATAAGTGACCCAAGAGGTGCCTGACAGCTGCTTTACCCTGTTATTCTCCTGTAGAGTAGTATATAAGTCTTTCGGAGCCAGATGTTCACATCAGTGAAGGATCTGAAAAATCCATTTTTTGAGACTGGATTCAACACATTTTTATGAGCATCTGTTAAGTGTATGTCCAAATTTTACTAACATATTGTTTTTAGGTCCCACAGTCTGTGCTGATGACTTTGCATATCTTTATCTTGGTTTTAGCATCATTTTTCAAATACAAAGTTCCAGCCCTATGTTGACGTAACAATACATCAAGATCATTATTGGTCGGTCATCCATGCAAATTGATGTTAAAGGGTTTTTCAAGGCAAAAACGATTGATGCTGATAAGCAAGGTGCTGACAACCTCTACCCCACTGGTTCGGCTGTTCAGCAGATCCGCAGTGGTCAGATCTTTGGGTTTACTGGGCTCAACACAGTTGAGTGGTCATGCCTGGTTACTACAGATCAGCTCACATTCACCAATCAGTGATTAATGGTACATCCTGAGGAAAAGCCATTGATTATTTTTGTCTGTAAAAATAGACAAAAATAAGTATGACATAGTCATGGTGTATGCACAGGACCCTAATAGCACCATCATTTGTGGATGCTGGCTGTATTGCTTACCCAAGTCTAATGCCTGGCATTGGATACAACTCCAATGCTGACCATTACGTCCAGTGATGGCTTGGGTGGCAGGATATATGTTTACATTTTTTTGCTGCCGCCAAAGCAGTCCGAGCCCAAGAATTGCATGAGACTACAGGCGTTCAATTTACTTTTTGGCAGAAGTGCCATAACACATGCATGGGACATGAAAATTTAAGCAAATTTCCTGCAGCCCTAGCCATTACTGGAGTTCTGCTTTTACACATTTGATTCCACACTTAAAGGGTTAGTCCAGCGAAAAACAACTTATCCCCTATGCACAGGAGAGCAGATAAGTGTCTGATCGCGGTGAAGGTCCGACTGCTGGGATCCCGCACGCTCTCCTGAATGGGATCCGGCTGTAACACTCATGTTTCAATAGACTGGAACTCTGATGATAGTGGATCCGCTGGACCTGTGTGGTAGATGATTCGGACCAGACCAGAGAGCGGAGTCTAAGGTGCCGCTGGTTTTCACCAGAGCCTGCCGCAAAGTGGGATGGCCTTGCTGCAGCAGGCGGCACCCAGGTCGCTACCCCTGGCATGGCTCGACCACACAGGCAGCTGAGGAGATTCGAGGCACAGGTGGGATAAGGTAACTCGTGGTCAGGATAGCAGAAGGCCAAGGCACAGTAGTGTAGTCAGGAATGTAGCAAATGGTCAGTAGGCAGGCAGCAAAAGAGCAAGGTCAGGTCACGGACGGAGCGCATAACATAACACCGGCTCTCTAATTGGAGCACCTTCTACAGATGGCAAATACTCCATTAATTCATTAGAGGAGCACCAAAGACACTTGAGTGCTGTACTCAGGCATTGCTGGCGCTCCCATAGAAATGAATGGAGCATATGACTTGTGTAGCAGGTGCTCCTATTAAAGAGCCAGGTCCCCTTCAGGAGATTGCGGGGGGTCACAGCGGTAAAACTCCCAGCAACAAGACACTTATTTCCTACACTGTGTGTTGTGTACTACTAAGTAGTACTAGTGGTGATGCACAATTCATGACATCAGTGTAGCGTTAACCATCTTGCTCCAAGGTTAGAAAGTTCTCCCGGGCCAAGCGCTGGGGACAATAATGACCACAGATGCAGGGTTACGGAAAACTGTCTTTACTGAGGTCAGGATAGATTTTGTGCTTCTTTTACAGTACAGATCAGAGCAGGGGAAATGCAGAGTACCCCTTGGGAGCCTTTTGCTTTGCTAAGACTTATAGTGCTTTTCCCTTGGCTGAATTTTTTGTTACTAAAGACTTTAGATTTTTAGGCTTTAGACTTGTTACTTGAGACCACCCACACTGACTTAAAACTGACTGTTGTAATTTCCCTCCCGCCAGGCCTGGACTGCAGACTATGGGACCAAGACTTCAGACTGGACCTGTGCAGTGGGGTGCTTGTAGATGTGTGGTTGCTGACTTTTGACTTCTCCACAGGTCTCCTTCAGGTTACCACAGACATCTCCTAACTCCTCTCTAGACTGTACCTCAGCTCTAAACTGACTGACCCCCCCCCCCCCCTCCCCCTAGTAAGAACTAGACTTGGGGGCATCACATTGGGGCATAAGAATGACATGGTTTACTGCTGCTGCTGTAGGAATGTTTAACATTTATTAAAGGCAACATAACAAACACATTAAAAATCCACAGACAATAAACCAAAGTACATTACAATGCAGCACCTTGAAAGTCAGGCCCAGCACAGGCACCTGAGGATGCATTCACCGGTCATGGCCACATCCTGTAATGGGACAACACATGTGCATGAGGGGATTTTTTTTTTCTCCGGACTACTCATTTTAGGGTTTAACCCTAAATGGCTTAAGTGGTTAAACCCCTGTCTCTGTCACTCCAATGGCATGGTGGGATCTTGAAATTCTAAAGAGTTGCCATGGATAGCAGGAGCTTTATAACAGTCCCCAGCACACAGTGTATGCCTTACCACTCAGTGTACATGGGCAGGGACTGCTGCTTTTACCAAGAATCCCAGTGGGCGGTACCACCATTGATTGACAGCTTTCCCCATGCAATCATGCATATACAGAAAGCTATCAAGAATTGATAAGGACCATCCTCTGGACTCCTAAGGACAAAATAAGCAGAGATTTACATGGATAAAATACTGAATGTTTTCACACAAACTATATCAGTCTCTCCAGCTACATACTATGTTACTATGTTGTTGACAGATCCGATTGCACCTTCAATGTGACAGGTACCCTTCGAACAGTACAGAATGTTGGACCTAAAAATAGCATACAATTGAAAGGCATTCACTTTAATACTCTAATTTGTAGGTAAGGGAAGGTTCTCTTTGCAGACATGTAGATGGATATCAACTCCGAGCATTCCGGGTCCTATTCTACTTGTCTCCCATGTCCTTCATCGAGGTTCATAAAACAATGTAGCAACAAAATATCCCAATTAACGTTAGGTCCTGGCTGTCAGCTCTATTTACTCCTGGCAACCAAATGAATAGTGTTTCTCCAGGACGCCCTGTCATCTGCTTTCATAATTTGAAATTTCATTATGGAAATCTCTGCAGCCCTGGTAGGAGTAACATCATGTTGAATGCAAGTGTACATGAAAAGCTGGAGGAGCTTGACACATCAACAAAATACCTGGGTGATATTCGCAGCAACACCGTGTTGTTATTTGTGAATACAGTTTCTTCTACCCGGCAGAGATGGAAAAGGGCAGACAAGGTGGGCCCGGCAGATCATATCTCCTGTCACTATATATAAGTTTCCTCGGCAGCCCCGCGTTTCCAATTACCTTTCATTGTACAAAGAGGAGCTAATTAGAGCCTTGTTCACATCAGGTTCCCATCAATATTTCTCCCATTTATTAAACTCAGAGTCAGATTTCTCCATCTACATCTTCTAAACAAATAAATACGCCTTTGTCGGTGACTAATGGGGAACGCGCAGCCATTTCCTATTTAACCTAACATCGGAAGGCTGAGCACCTTCCTTGGAGATCGAAGTGTTATTTTGCTGTTTTACAGCCATATTAACAAAAGAACAGCAAAATAATTAGAGGGTTTGGCAGATATTTTATTGAAATAATGTCTTTTAAATTTTCCAATGAATACATTTTGCAGAAAATACTTTTTTTTTTTCAATTATTTTCTTTCCAGCGCTTTAATATGTGGCAGTGATTTCTGTGATTCATTCCCCCGCGCACAGTATATTAACTCTGAAGAGCACTGCACTCCTCTGGGAGTCACTGTATTACGGGGAAATGTTTTTATTATGTGTTTTTTTTTGTTATTTTCCAGAGTTCTCATGTCGGGAAGTTTGAACATGATCATTACTATTATTATTGGTGATATAATTCACTTCTAGATCACAGACATATAACTCAGTGGTGTGCGGACAATGTATTTATTCCTGTGAGCGAGGTTTACAATCTAATGTTCTCACCGCGGGCTACACAAAGAAATACACCAGGATTGACGCAATAGAAAACTTATTAAGCCAGTCATTGACATACAACTGTAGTGTGAAGATTAACCAGTCTCTGCCGACAATGTAACTTCTATGCGGCTGTCTAACCACCATGAGAGAACATATCGAGGAAAATGTAGATTGACTAGTCCAAAATATGAGTTTTATTCAAAAATATCCTTGGTGATAAGCAGTGCTATACATATCTATTCACCTACCTGGACCTGGAGGAAAATGAGGTCCCTGTCTGGCTCTGCTTGATGCCAACCATTGCAGATGCTCATGCCTATCCTTATGTCCAACCAGTTTTGCTAAGCTCTGCCAACAATACAACGTCTATGGTGCTCTCTAACCACCACGGTGAACATGAAGATTGACCAGTCCAGCATATGATTTTTTTTCGAAAATATCCTTGGAGATAAACAATGCTATAGATATCGTTTTCACCTATCAGTGGTGACCTAGAGAAAAATAAGGTCTCTGTCAGGCCCTTCTTCATGCCAACTCTTGCCCATCTCTTTATCATGACTCAAATACATTCTTATAATATTGCACATAGAGACCCTATCCCTGTGAGGGTTTTCATCACTAATGAAATGATATAGACATAGCAAACCTTGAATGGAATCCTCCGCTCCAGTGGTCTCATGAATTGTCTGATTGAGGTGTCTTAATGATACTCACACTGTTGGCACATACACTTCTACTACATCTCCGTAGACATTATTAGAACCAACCATCATTTACATGCTGCCTTCACGGGCCATCAGGGTGGCCCCTGGTAACTTCCTTGTAGGGATCTATCAATCAAGGCTGTCGAGGCGGGCGGCATGAAAGTGATGACAGATTCACTTTCATAAATAATATGCTTGCCAAAATCTAAATATGAATGTCCCAGATAAGCATATGGGTAAATCGGTATATTTTTGGGCTGCCAACAGAAACTGGAGAAAAACTATGCAAACTCGACAGCAAAATACTAATCCTATGTAAATTATAGGGATAATATGTGAATATGTGAAATATCGTGTTCTGGAAAAAATAATTTCAGTACTTATATCAAGGCATTTGCTGAAAATGTAGCAGTATTACGGCAAAACCCTGGTATGACTGCATTGTTTAAATACAACCTTAACCTTTCAATAAAAGCAATTGTGTAAAGCCATAATAGACTACCATATGATTTGCAGCCACTGATCAAATGTGCTTAGAAAGCTTTGTCGTTGTGTAAAACTTTAGGTGGGCTGAGTGGAGCTGAGGTTGGATGGATGAGGCGCACATGATACATTAGATATTTGGCTGGATGCCCAATTGGCCAACAGCTATTTCTATTGGTGAAGTGGGGAAAACTACAGCCAGATACCTCTGGCGGTAACTCTAGAAAGGAGAATGTTGAACTCTAGCGGCTCGATCATTCTTTCCCCAACATTTGCAATCGAAGGAGAGATGAGAGGACCCCATACACATTAGACAATACACAACCTCACAACAGGGACTCTAGATCAATGATATATATTCAGTTTGCATTCTCTTATTTATTGGTATATTAACCCATTGTCCACATCCACTAATATGAAAAGCAGAGGCGCTCCATGTGGAATATCGCTAGTAGCCAATGAATGGGGGGAGGGGTTAGGCAACCGCTTACCAATATAGGTTATGTACCCACATACACAACAATGGAAAGCGTTTGTAGAGGAATCACATTCCTGTCTGCAGCCTTCCTGAGGTGTGCATGTACCGGAGAGTACAACAGGACATCAAGAGGTTCGTGAATCGTTCGTTCGGCGCTGACCAGGATAAAAACCGCGGGACACAGGAACATCCAATAAACTCTTTAATGACAACAATGCAACGCGTTTCGCTGCGCAGTGCTGTTCTACGCTCCGGTACATGTACATAGGGTTGAGCGTGAATATTCTAAATGCTAATTTTTACCATGAATATCATCACTTTGCGATTTCGCCCATATCTAGAATATAGCGATATATATTCGTAATGATGAATATTAATTTTTTTTTCTTCACAGTACACATCACAACAATGACGTGTACTGTGAAGAAAAAAAAATAAGGTGATCATCCCTCCCTGGTTCCAGCTTGTGGTCCAAAGAAGGGTCCAATATTATTTACTGTGTGAGTCGGTGTGGAGCGCAAAATTTCGTATATGCCAATATGTAAATATTCGCGAATATCGGCACTTCCAGAGGACACTGATCCCTCCTTTCTTTTAGGTGAAAGATATAATTGTGCATGCGCACTGTGCGAATTTCATTACGAGGGGAACGAGCATAGCGAATATGCAAATTTTGCGAACATAGGACAAATATTCATCCATATATTTACTAAATATCACGAATTCGAATATGGTCCCTGCCGCTCATCACTACATATACATCTACTATTGTCCGTGGGAAATGGTATGGTCCATTGGCCTATTTGCCATTGCAGCAATGTAACTGATAGTTATCTCATCAGTATGAAATAGCTTCATTCATTTGGACAACATCTCAGTAGAGTTTGGCTGCACATTATAGAGACGATGACTTGACATTACCTGTGAGAGCTCTGACAGAGAAGGACAAACAAAGGAATGGGGAACATGCGGTGGCTGTAATAATAATGAAATCAAACATTGCTGAGGATCCCTATGGTGACTCATTGCATAGAACTGTATCCAACTAACGATTGCATTTGTGAGGCTTAAGCTTAGATTATGATCCGGTGATAATGATAAATCATTATTTAAACAAGAGTAATGAATATACAGTATAGCGCTATATAATTATATTGTGTGTATACATACAGGCCAGGACTATATATAGGATGTTCATAGACGCAGAAATGTAAATTTAGCGAGAACAGGGTCAAAACCAATCTTTTCTTTCAAATGTCTACATTCCCAACTGGCTCTGGTTGAAGGATAAATCAAGGTTGCAACTGCCAACTAAGATACTTGGGATTTCATTGCAAGATAAGGTGTGGGACTAAACCATATGGGAGGTAAACTTACCTGTAGCAATGAAAACTTCACGTATATGCTATAGTATATATAGTTTTTACAATCTTTTCACATGTCATAGTGAAATACCATAAGTTTTGATTGGTGAGATTCAGGTGCTAAGGTCCAGAGCAATTGCTAAAAGAAGGGGAAGAAGCGCTCAGCTGAGTACTGTCCAACTTTATTCTGCCAAAGTCAATCAATGTTATGACCATGCAGACATGCATAATTTTTGTTTATGACAATGCAGTTTGTGCGGAATTCTGGCAAAAGAATGAACATGTTTATTCTTTCAGCAGAAGTTCTAAAGTGTGAACATGTCAGCAGAAATCTCATTGACACCAAGGTTAACTTCATGCAGCAGAGTTTCCAGGCATTCCGCACAAACTGCGTTGTCATAAGCAAAAATAACGCATGTCTGCATGGTCATAGCATTCTGCTGCTGGCAAATTCCTTAGTGTGAATATACCCTTAAAGGTCACAGTCAAAAAATGTAAATGTCCACTTTTACATTCCACTGGAGTGGGGGCATTTAAATGAAAGATAACCCCTATTTTTTATTATTAAGTTATTGTAGGGGAAATATTGAAACATCTTAGATTTAAGAGGACCTGTCACCTCTGACATAACTAAAAAAAATTGTATTTCTTATCAATTAACAATTTTAAAGTTTTACCTAATTAAAAAGTTTTTCGCTTACATTGTGCCATTCCCATTTTTTTTCTCCTTCATGTGTAGGAATAAATTGACTACTGGGTGTTACCAGTTGTGGGTGTGTCCTTAAAGGAAATCTGTCACCAGTGTCCCCTGCACTAACCTGTTGGTACACACAGATAGTGCAAGTGACACTGATGGCAACGCTACTCACCTTGTCCCATTCCGTGGCAAGGATCTCCGGTAATCTTCTCCGTTAGCTCCAGCTCTGGGCACCTGGCTTGGGTCATAAGTGGAGCTTAGTGACGTCCCCGCTGCTGTTCTCTAGAAGTGAGACCCAGCAGGGAGCAGCAGCGGTGATGTCACTAAGCTCCGGACCGGCTTGGGGCATGGGCAGAGCTTAGTGAGGTCACCGCTGCGGCTCCCTACTGGGACCCGCTGCTAGAGAACAGCAGTGGTGATGTCATTAAGCTCTGAAGCTTAAATGGGCACTGTCAGATACAAAAACTTGTGATATGTTGTGAAGTATGCAAAACCAATTGCAAACCAAATTTATACTGAAAAAGCCAGTCAAACAAATACCCCCCTGCCTGCTTGAACACATTCTAGTCCTGCTGTGTCCTGCGTCATCACCTACGTCATGGACACACTTCCTTGATTGACAGCTGTGAGCGCAGGGCTCACAGTTAGAGGAAAAATCCTCCCACTGTCAGCTTGTGTCCCGCTACTGTCAGTGAGGACAAGCTGGGAGTTGTAGTTTTGCTGATGCTAGGGGAGATGTGAGCAGACAGCATACTGAGGGAGGGGGCGGAGACCTGCGCAGTGAGGCCACACCCCCTCCCTTTGAGAGGAATTCAGACTAGTGAGCTAAATTAAAAGTTTAATAAAAAATAAATAAAGGTGCTAGACACATAAAAATTAATGTACATGGTCAGGATTAGATACTGAGTGATTTATTTAAAAAAAATGTTTTTTTGTTGGATCTGACAAGTACGCTTTAACAGAGATTACCGAAGATCCCCGCCACGGAACGGGTTAAGGTAAGTACTGCTGTCATCAGTGTCACCTGCACTGCCTGTCGGTACTGACAGGTTAGTGCAGGTGACACTGGTGATAGATTTCCTTTAAACAGTTTAACACAAGGGAATCAGTGCCATTAGTATCAGACTGCTTAGGGTTAAGCCCCTCTGACAAGAGGAATGGTAACACCTAGTTGTTAATTTATTCCTAAATTTTATAGAGGATTAAAAGTGCAATGGTACTAAAAATTCAAGAATTTACTAATTTAAGATACAAGGAGAGCTTTTAGGTCCTATATAAAAATGATTTTCAAAGGTGGGTATTAAAGGGGTACTCCGGTGAAAAACTTTTTTTTTTTTTTTTATCAACTGGTGCCAGAAAGTTAAACAGATTTGTATATAACTTCTATTAAAAAATCTTAATCCTTCCTGTACTTATTAGCTGCTGAATACTACAGCGGAAATTCTTTTCTTTTTGAAACACAGAACTGTCTGCTGACATCACGAGCACAGTGCTCTCTGCGGACATCTCTGTCCATTTTTTTAACTGTCCAGAACAGCATATGTTTGCTATGGGGATTTCCTTTTACCCTGGACAGTTCCTAAAAATGGACAGAGATGTCAGCAGAGAGCACTGTGCTCGTGATTCTGCAGACAACTCTGTGTTTCAAACGGAAAATAATTTCTTCTGTAGTATTCAGCAGCTAATAAGTACAGGAAGGATTAAGATTTTTTAATAGAAGTAATTTACAAATCTGTTTAACTTTCTGGCACCAGTTGATTTAAAAAAAAAAAAAAAAAAAAAAAAAGTTTTTCACCGGAGTACCCCTTTAACATCAAGAAACACTGTACAACTAATGACAGAAATTTGTGAGTCTATGGTAAAATCAGAATATTCTCTCTTTGTTAAAAAACACAAGAGAGGAGATAGCCAGGCTTTCCTTTACATTTGGCTATGACTTTGGCTCAAAACACTGCCACAAAAATTGCATGCCCATCCTTAGGGTTAAAAACCCCAAACGTTTTTTGACACAGAAACCGCAAACATGTTTGCATAAAAAAACCACACAGCGTCACTTAAAAAAAAAAAAAAAAAAAAAACCTGCTGCCATTTACTTCTAAGGGAGATGGAGAATTGTGCAAAAAAGTGACATGCTTCTTCTTTTTAATGTGGAAAAAACCTTATATTGAAAACAATAGGGGATCATGTGCTGCAACCCATGCTGACATCATATCAGAGAAACTTACGGTGCAGCTCTGAACAAATTTATCATTCACTGCACCAGCAATAGTTTTGTGCTAGCTCAGTTTTTGCAAAAATTTTCGCGTAAGACGGAAGTTTTTGAAACAACTTTTTTTGTGCAAAGACAGGCTTGCTCAAAAAATGTCACTGTTTTGCCTTCATGGGCTGGTGCAGTGAATGATGGGAAGTAATATCTAGTAAATAAATCATCTAGTAATGAATAGTGATGAGCGGCAGGAGCCATATTCGAATTCACCATATTTTGCGAATATATGGACAAACATTTGTCCTATGTTCGCAAAATTCGCTTATTTGCTATGTTCGTGTAATTTTTTTCATGCGAAAATCGTAATGAAATTCGTATAGTGCGCATGCGCGATTATATAATTCAACTAACACAATACCCTGCACTAGAACATATCTGCTAAACTACCTACCCTATCTAACACTAACTATCAATTTTTTTTACACAGTAAACATCATTGTTGTGATGTGTACTGTAAAGAAAAAAAACGAATATTGGTCATTACGAATATATAGCGTTATATTCTAAATATTCGCGAAATCGCGAAGTGCCTATATTCACGGAAGAAATTAGCATTTCGAATATTCGCGCTCAACACTAGTAATGAACAAATAGTTAAAGGGGTACTCTGGCGCTTAGAAATCTTATCCCTTATCCAAAGGATAGGATAAGATGCCTGATCGTGGGGGTCCCGCCGCTGGGGACCCCAGTGATCTTGCACACAGCAACCAGTTAAATTCAGTCCCTGGAGCATGTTCGCTCCAGGCCTGATTACCGACGACCACAGGGCCGGCGACATGTGACCTCATCCCTCCGCCCCCGTGTGATGGCACGCTCCGCCCCTCGATGCAAGCCTATGGGAGACAGCTGTCACGCCCCCTCCCATAGGCTTGCATTGAGGGGCGGAGCGCGACGTCACACGGGGGCGGAGGCGTGATGTCACACGCCGCCAGCCCTGTGGTCGCCGGTAATCAGACCCGGAGCGAACATGCTCTGGGGACTGATTTTTGACTGGGGTGCTGCGTGCAAGATCACGGGATTCCCCAGCGGCAGGATCCCCGCGATCAGGCATCTTATCCCCTATCCTTTGGATAGGGAATAAGATGTCTAAGTGCCGGAGTACCCCTTTAACAGTTATTGGAACTTCTGTAGTTTACATGCACAACATTGACCTATAGGTATTTTAAAATGACTGCTTTTGCCTTCGGGGAACGTGCATAATCTCATAGAAACCCATTGTTACTTGGAACACTTCTTGGACTCCATACTGAATGAGATAACTTTTAAAGGTCACAGCTAAGTCTGCAGAGGAACCGATCAAAAGATCAAGTGCTGAGTGGAATCTCCTCCTGACGGCCTTGTCACACGTCTATTTCCCTTGATGCTGGGGTTATCTGCTGGAGATATGGCCAGTGAGCTGTTTGAATACCAATTCTTGTGAAACGGGAGCAGCAAGTGGAGGAGGGAGGGGAACTGCATATACAACACTTGTCCCCTGAGCACGTTTATTGTCACCTCTGGCATGTGAGGAGCATACTGATTGATCTCTAGATTTCGCAGTAGAAATCCAATGACAGGCATGCCGTAAATAAGTGCCCGGTTGTGCATGTAAAAATGTTCTATCATTATAAAACACAGAGCATCACATCTATACCGCTTTATAGGGTGACATCAGGAGCATTGCATAGATAAAATTATAAACAATAGTCAATACAGCTTCTTATTTGCGTTATATAATTTTAATCTACAAATATGTCACCGTGAAATACATAAAAAAATGAGAAGGGGGGAGGGGAGGAATTGAATCAAATAACAAGTATTTGTTGGATACGAGCAGATGTAGTTTTAATCAATTTATCCCATAAACCGATTTTGTCTAACAATATATTCTCCATTTATCCATTTATATTTTTGGAAATATTTTAAAACCGAGAAGGAGAACTCATATCTTAGAAAAATAATAGTTTGCACTTTTAACTCAAAATAAGGGGGGGGCGGAGCTAGGTCCATACAATAAAGCAATGAATAACAACCCCCAGCCAGTGTCTGTGAATGTTTGTTCAGTGCCAATATAGATTGGTTGGGTTACATAGTAACATAGTTAGTAAGATTGAAAAAAAGACAAGAATCCATCAAGGTCAACCTAAAACCCTACTGTTTTGATCCAAACTGATGCAAATTGCCCCATGACAGAGGAAAAAATTCCTTCCCAACCCCAATGTGGTGAAAAGGATAAATCCCTGGATCAACGTTCTATCCACATAAATCTAGTATCTATAACCTGTAATATAAAAAAATTTGGGAAAAAAGAGTCCCCCTTGAACTTGTTTATTGAGTCAGACATCACTTATCATGTGGCAGAGAGTTCCATAGTCCCACTGCTCTTACAGTAAAGAATCTCTGTCTGTGCTGATGGTGAATCCTTCTTTCCTCTAGACGTAGAGGATGCCCCCTTGTCATGGTTACCGGTCTAGGTATAAAAAGATCACTAGAAAGATCTCTATACTGTCCATTCATATGTTTGTACATTGTGATCAGATCGTCCCTAAGACGTCTTTTCTCTAAACTAAATAACCCCAAGCTTGATAACCTGTCTTAGTTCTGTCCTCATGACACTTCGGACACGTGGAATTGTCCCTTATCCTCATCTTATTTAATAACTTGGGGGTAATAATGTTCTATAAAGATCATCAAAGCTCAACTCCAATGATGTCAAGATAGAAGAATACATTGTTCAAAATTGCAGGCATTTCCGTAGCCCACAAGTTGCCAGCTGCTAAAGCAAACAATCTACAGACTGGCCGAACGTCTCATGCAAGTCCATGGAACTGCCAGAGTTGGCAGCTATTTTTAAACTTTTATTCTTCCATCTTGACATCATTGAAGTTGTGCTTTAAAAGATAAGTTGTCTATATGAGAGTAAAAAACATTTAACGGGGAAATCTATCAAAAATGATCATTTATAGTGTATATCAAAGGTACTTGCAAGTAGATTACGGTGGAGACCGTTATGTGCTGTTATTTCAGAACAAATGTACTGTGGTTTGCCATGACGTTTACCGTAAATCTCCCAATGGCCTATTATCATGATCGCTTGTGATGGGAATATATGAGTGCCACATCTTAGGGTAGCTCTTTCTCCATCACTTAAAGGGGTATTCCAGGATTATTATTTTTTGACTCTGCTACAGGGGCTGTAAAGTCAGTTTAGTTCATAATATAGTGTCTGTACCTCTGTGTGACGGTGGTCTTGCAATTTTTCTGTGATTTTTGCCGCAATATTTATTTTTAACAGCATACAAAATTACTCAGGTCTCAGGATTTCCCAGGTTGCAGTGCGGCCAAGACATGACATCACTAGTCAGGTGTGCAAAGGGAGCCTATCTGCTTCAATGGGTGAAGTGACCGCTGGGTGGGAGAGAGATCACTCTGCAACTAATTGTACTTTTGCAACAGCTGGAGGCACCCTGGTTAGAAAACACTGGTCTAATGCTGCTCAGCGTTAGGAAAAGAACTGTTCCGATGCTGGAGACAGTGCCAGGAGCTCATTATGTCCTAACCCCGCCCCTCATGATGTCACACCCCACCCCCTCCCATAGACTTGTATTGAGGGGGTGGGGTGTGACATCATGAAGGGGGCGTGGTTATGATGGCACAAGCTCCCAGCGCCGGCAGCGGAGTACCCCTTTAGGTTATCCCTTTTTCTACCTGTGCAGAGCTCCATCTCTCCACCACTACTGCAAACAATCGAAAGAAAACTTTCCCAAGGGTAATGTAGGTCCTTTTATGACCCTAGGGGACAGGAAAGAAGAAGTGATAAGAAGCCAATGAGTTCTAAGAGTCTGAAGAGTGTTGATGGGTGATGCTGATGTTTTGCAGTAGGACCTCTTCTCTGACAATGCACCAAGAGATATAACTTGAAGCTCCTGGGACCCAGTGCAAAATCTGGAACAGGGTCTCCCATCTGCCATATGCTCTTTATAATACTGGTGTCAAGTCATGTGGTATAGAGGCCTTTGGGCATCAGGCACCAGGTGCAATTGCTACCTCCGTTTACCCTATACCTATACCTCTATACATTTCTGCTAAAAAGGCTGTTGTATCTGTTTTGTTGCTTGCTTGGAAGCAGCATTATTTTATTAGGTCTATGTAAAATCCATTACAAAAATTCATTTCAGAATAAAAATTCTCAGAAAAGATTTGAGCACCTAATCTGTGCAGCCTTCTGGTGCATTCCAAGACTGAATCACCTTACAATAAGGCAAGTTGGCGCTTGGATGGCGCAGTACTATTATTTCTGCTAGAACAGTAACTTGGAAGTGAAAGGGTTCACAGACGACGAGTCTTTCGCCTCCATAACACGCTAGCTGGTGTTTTTCGGCTGAATCCCCATTCTGTGGCCTCAGGTTTAGCATTTTGGAGAGCCTTGGCAGACGAACACAGAGCTGCAGCACTTCTAAGACTTGGTAATTCTGCTAATTGGCAGCGAGATTCTGCTGTCAGACTGCAGGATCCACAGACTGGCACCAGCAGGCACATTTCCTTTTTTCTCCTTTATTTTATTTTTTTGCCTTCCTCTTCTTCTCTCATCAACCGCACACTTTGCTTCATCCTAAACACTTATCCTTTCTGAGGCAGCTACAGGAAGATCAGCAACATAAAGAGTGCTCCAACAAATTGCTTAGCACTCCATACACACACAGCGAGAGGCACAAACAGGAGCTTCACTTTGATGGAGTAAGCCATCCACTCAGAGGATGAAACGCGTTAATATTGCATAGTTAGGACAACCCGTGCAAGAGATACAGGCAGGGCTTTATGGGTTTTTTTCCCAGGCTGGCAATTCTACAATTAGCCACAGGATAAGTTGGCACTGTACTGGCAGGGCCATCTGTGAGACTTAAAAGGGTCTCCAGTTTATTTAGAAAAAGTAACTTTTGCAGACTCAGGCTGGAATTTTTTTTTTTACAATCTACTTACCTCACCTGCTCCAGTTCATCCTAGTTCCTCTGTTTACTTCCCCTGATGACATCCTGTTCCACCTCTCCTGGTGATTTTCTGAATGCACTGCAGCCTCAGGTATTGGCCCTTAGTGCTTGGTTACAGTGCTTTGCTACTGTGATCGGCTTCAGTGATTGGCTACAATTCTTGGCTACAGTGCTTTGCTACTGTGATTGGCTACAGTAATTGGCTACAATGCTTGGCTACAGTGCTTGGGTACAATAATTGGCTGCAGTGATTGGCTACAGTACATGGCAATAGTGATTGGCTACAATGCATCGCATATGCGAAAATAAAATGAGAATATTACGAATATGCGAATATTCGCGAATATATGACGAATATTCGTCCATATATTCGCGAATATTCGCGAATTCGAATATGGCCTATGCCTCTCAACACTATTAAGGGGGCTACACTAATGAGTTAGGTGGGTAAATGACAATACCCCTTCCCAACATATGATGTAGTCTACCAGCATAGATCTGGTGAGGGAGTATGGTGCGTGCTTGAAAGACAGAGCCATGTCATATCCAGTGAGTTCCAGCTTATATCTGCAGCAGACACCCACCATTAATGACTGACATTAGAGATCATTCCAATGTAAGTCATTTAACTATTTGAGTGCCACAATCACAATAGTGATTGTGGCATTCAAACTTCTTTTTGCACAAATCCTTAGTACCTAGTGGACTGATCAGGCACTCAATCGTCAGGGCAGCCCCTCTGGCAGGCTCTATAAACAGAGCACAATTTATTAGATCAATGTAATACCATGACCATTCTGCCTGTCATTGACTACTCTACTTTGCGGCAACCCTATGACCTATACCTGACCTATTTTTAGTTTGACCCTTCCTTGCCTTTCCCTTTTGTCACCTGGTCCACTGGGCAAGCTACTCCCCACATTAGGATTACTCCTGGGGTGGCAATCTGTTATTCCCTTATACATCCTGAAAAAGGATAAAGGGAAAAATACAAGTGGCTGCCCAGATTCCACTCTAGAGTTGTCCCAAAAGCAGGTGGGTTAGGTAGCACAGAGGATCAACACCCATTACACGTTACAGTTAACATACAATTTGCCAAACAATGCAAGATGTTAAACAGCTCCTTACTGCTCAACAATTTAATGTGTAGACATTTGTTTTAGTAAAATACTAGACAGATACTACATATCAGTGTTTGGGAGTGCAGTTGAGTTTACTTTCGGCTATTTTGAATGTTTTATTTGGCATTGGAGACTAGAGATGAGGCTGACATATAGAGAAGACAAACAGCACCAGCGAAATTATTGACATTATTCTGAACCAAATTTCTTGCCCAGGGACATCCACTGACCTTAAAGGAAAACTGTCACTAAACTCCCCCCTGCACTAACCAGAGGTACTGGTTGGTAGTGCAGGGGACACTGATCAATATGCTGCCTACCATGGCCAGATCTGTCCAGCCATTCGCCCGTTCTCTTCATTATTCCTGATATGCAAATGATCTCCTAACTGGCACGGGCGGGACTATATGTCTCCATCTGGCACTGTGACGTCAGCGCCGCTCATCCGCAGCCCCGCCCGGCTTATGAATATTCATCCCCTCCTGGTGCCTCTCCTTGTCCTCCCCGCTCTGTACAGGACTCCACTGTGCTAAGGCCGCTTCCGAATGTACACAGGAAGTGGCACATGCGCAGTGGCGTCATGTACAGAGCGGGGAGGAGAGGAATAGGCATCGGGAGGGGATGAATATTCATAAGCCGGGTGGTGCTGCGGACAAGAGGCGCTGACGTCACAGTGCCAGATGGAGGCATGTAACCCCGCCCGTGCCAGTTAAATGATCATTTGCACATCAGGAATAATTAAGAAAATGGGCAAATGGCTGGACATATCCGGGCATGGTAGGCAGCATATTGATCAGTGTCCCCCCCACTACCATCCAGTACCTCTGGTTGGTGCGTGTAGGTTTAGTGACAGTTTTCCTTTAATTTTGACCAAACTGTGAAAGTAGTCCTTGTGTGACATTGCCATTCATTAAAAGATAGAAGTAGTAATTCACATCTGCAGTGGTGGCATTTGAAACTCCACAAAAGCAGCTTCACATTCTATCTGCAGTCTGCACATTCTTTGTGAAAATAATGTTCTTTTATTACAGAAATCAGAACACAACAGAAGACTGAAACCTTATAAAAACTCCCTGGGTGTATGTGTGTCTGGTGTGCAAGATATCCCGAGAAAACACACAGCTTTAACTATGTCACACTATGTTAAAGCAAAACAGCTTGTTTTATGGTCTCCTTTGCTGTACTTACAAACATTTTTATAGTAGTATCTAACCATTCTGCATGTTACTTAAAGTCAATATACATCTTCTTAATACCATTTTTTCTTCTTCATCTAAACAGGTTTAAAATGTTCTGCTTGTTATTTTTATTTTATTTTTTTAACATAGATGAGAGCTTGTTTATTTCTGATACACTGTTCCAAATCTGCTGCATAGAAATACTTTTCTGACTGCCTGAATTCTCCACTAGAGGGAGCTTGGGAGTTCATCACATACTGATAATTCCCTTAGTATCCTAAAAGGGTTATACTGTACGGATATATAACCTTTTTTTATATTCAGCTTGGGTAAATTAAAAAATAAAAGATGTACACTCACTTACCAGGGTCACCTACAGCTTTAGATTGGATGTCATCCGATCCCTGCTAATCACTCTTTTTCCTCCTTAAGAGACAACCCTATCTCAGCAGTAAAGGCCTGCTCAGTCAATCACTGACTGATGTGGGACAACTCTGTGAATAGCCAGTCCCTGGTTAATCGAGTCCTTTTAAAAAGTAGGAAGAAGGGTAACAAGCGCAAGAATAAATGATTTCACACCCGAAGCTGTGGGGGAGATACACCATTTCTAGTGTGTGGAGATTCAAAGGCCGATAGTACTCCATGGGCATTCTGGAAAAGTAAAATGCAAAGCAGCTCATTACACCACCTTCACAGGTAGCATTCCCGAAATGGTGTATCTCCACAAGGAGAATGCTTACCCCTTTGCCCAGGCAACAGACTTCTCACCAACCAAGCCAGAACACCCTGTTCTTTACTGACAAGAGCCAAAAACCCTGAAACAGTGCTGTCTGTAGATGGGTCCTCTACCTTTTTAGGGAGATTTCTGGATTGGCATTAAAGGGGTACTCCACTCCTAGACATCTCATCCCCTATCCGAACACCGGATGCTGCAAAGAGATCACAGGGGTCCCCGCAGTGGGACCCACGTGATCTCTGTGCAGCACCCAACATTCATTTAGAACGCTGGGTGTGGACAGCGGGGTTGTGATGCCATGTCACCCCCCCGCTCCCATAGACTTGCATGATGACCCCACTGCCTGCTCTGAACGCTGGAGCAGTGAAGTACCCCCTTAAATCCCAATCGGTTTCTGAGACACCGTTATTGGAGCTAGAGAGGTTTAGGGAACGCTATCTGTCACGCATCATAAAAAAACTAAAAGTGACATCACCAACAATAGTCTACATGGCAATATATATATATATATATTTATATATATATATATATATATCCCCCAATAATACGGTACATGTAAACACTAATGTATTGTATAAATTTAGAGATGGGTGAATTTAAAAAAAATGTGGTTTGATCCGAATATATTTGTGCCAAATCTCTATTAAAAATGGCTATTTCAGGGCTACAGAGAGCCTCAATAGGGGTGTGGAACACGTTGTCTTAATGTAACACGCATAGGGAGTGTGCTGGGGTAGTGAAATAATACTGTTATTCAATATGACATGCAGATTACAGGCATTACTATTAGAATCACTGCCGCAGAGTGGCACAATGACAGAGTCTGGATGTGGCAGCAGGGTTGGGAGACCATATGGCGTCACAATGGTTGCTTGCAGTCTTTCAATGGGGAGTACTTCCTGTGATGAGCTCAATTGGCAGACTATGAAACAACTTCTAAACTCTACCTGCCTCCCAGTAGTGATGCGGGCTTGAGGTCAATGTATTTCCCCTGTGCTGATCTGTATTGTCAGCAACGCTGACAATACAGATCAGCACAGGGGAAATACATTGACCTCAAGCCCGCATCACTACTGGGAGGCAGGGAGAGTTTAGAAGTTGTTTCTGCTCTCTCTAGCCAGAAGGAATGCAGACTTGAAGTGAATGGATTAGCCACTGTTAAGATCTGTATTGTCAGTAATGGTGATTAGTGCGCATACACAGTCTCTGCTCTCTCAGCAAAACGGGAAATGCCCATCATTGACAATGGCTGCAGAATATATAGGGCTTTGACATGACAGGGCTGGCTGCTGCTGCATGTCGCCATGTGATTCAGGGTGATCCCGCCTTCCCAGACTTCCTTGCCCCATGTCCTCACATGTGTAGCCGCCATTTTAGCCCCCCGTCCCGCACAAAATGTAGTGAATGAAGCGATTTGTTACCATTAAGCACGAGGAATTTCGGATTTGTTCAAAATCAAATTTTTCATGATATTTGGAACGAATTCAACTTCGTCAGTTAGATTCACCCATATCTATATAAAGTGCATAGTGTAATTAACTAGTCCTGATATAAGCCAAATGGCAATGCATGTACCAGAGAAGTGCAGCCTGACTGTAACATACCAGACAAGTAAATCCACAATGACAGTGTTAGGTCCTTGATGATACCACCTCAACACTTATTTCGGTATGCAAACTTCATCTGGGGGTTGTACAAATGGCTGAATACACCAAAAAGGGACCTGGCTATCAACAAGTAAGTTTTGCTTTGATGGGCTTGTTTATATTTATTGACTATCTGTACATATGTAAAACATCTGAAGGACATAATGTTGACCTACTGGAGTTTTGTGTTAACACAATTAACCTATTTTTGACACAGAGTTTTTATATATATATATATATATATATATATATATATATATATATATATATATATATATATAATAGATGGAGCCTTATAGCAATAATTAAAATGTGCCCCTTATAGGGTTTTCCAAATGGGAGGAATGGGCTTGTACTACTTTTTGACTGCACATACCTTTCATGACCATACAGTCAGTTTCCCAACCCTGGGGAGGGAAGTTCTGAACATGTTCTTCAACTAGGTCCCATAGCAGCTCCACAGTCCGTCTCTATGGTAGGTACGCCCTTGCAAATGTCCCAACAAAGACGTATTGAATCCAAACTCTGCGTCTGCCCATCACACAAAAAGATTTTTTATAAGAAATATGTAAAGTTCTTTGCTTTATAGTGGTTTAATTAGAGTTTTAATACCAGCTTTATTTCGACATTGGGTGCATGGGTTGGAGTGGGTGTCTTAAAACATCTAAGAGCATTATATTTAATATTATATAATCCACTAATGTACGCAGAAGGGACCCTTTTCTGAAGAGTTTTCCTTTTAAAAGAAAATTAATTAATGTTTTTACTGAAATAAATAAAAACATCAATACAATCTTTTAATCTTGACAATTCTTCAGATGTTGTTCGGGGCTGTTAAAAACATCAAATGAGGACAGCAGTGTATGAATCAGAAAATGACTTAAGAATATGAGGAGTCTGGGGGAAGGAGGGGCCCAGGTCTTAGTGTACAAATAACTTTCTTCCATCTAAATTTGGTTGAATGGCACAGATGGTTGCATTACCTCCTAGATGGTGTTCTATTGAGGCAGCCATAAAGGAAACAGAAACCTCCATTCTTGTTAGCCGGCAGGATTTATGGCCCTTTATAATTATTTACGACTTTATAAAGTGCAAGCCACAAATAATTCCCAAGCTAATGTAATTGAGGGTTGGAACCTGGTGCGTGGAAACTGTTCTCCTTGGAATAATAAAAAGAAACTAAAGGGAGATTTCATCTCAGTGTGTAACTTAATAAAGAGGCTGTTTGAATCTTATCAAAGCTCTAACAAAGTCTTCACTTCGGGGCATGTGGAAGGGTTAATCGGGTGATGTACTGAGTCTGTATGGTGCGGAGAGACACATTAGTAGGCTTTGTAGCACAGGGCATGTTTTAGAGACTTCTTAATCTCTTTTACTTCAAGTCCAAAGTAAGGCGGAAACTATAGCACCAGGTATGGATACAAGTTACTATACATATCCATAAAGGATTGTGTACGTACTGCAGATGTGACCAGTTAAGGGTCCTTCTTCATCAAACCGAGCGGACTGTGTGCAATATAATTAGGTAGAAAATGCTTGGCACGTGTACCACACACTAAACCAGGGCACAGATGTTTATGAAATTCAGCTACTTAAAATGGTAAGCATCTGTCAAAAAGTACTGAATCTGCTTTGGATTAAGAAAAAGATAAATAGCAAGATGGATATACCATGGAACAAGAGACTGACAGAGATGCACCGATCAACCATAATATTAAAAACACCTTATATGGCCATTGTGCCACAAAAACAGCCCTAACCAACTGAAGGCACAGTGGTATCTAGCTCCAAGACGGTAGCAGAAATCCTTTAAGTATTGTAAATTGTTAGGTGGGGCAAACTTTTTTCCTAGCACATTTAGAGATGCTCAATCAGATAGATATCTGGAGGCTTGAAGGGGATAAGCATCTCATTTTGGAGTAGGGGACCCCCCATGATCTCCAGAATGGGTCCCCAGCTCTCTCAGTTGGATTGACAATTTGTCAGATAATTAGCCTGTCATTTCACACATTGGGAGAAATTCTCGAAGAATTTTGTACCAAAAAAAAATAAATTCTTCGAGAATCTCCCCAAAATTCATTGAGAAAATGTGCTTTCAGAGTTAGACAGCATGGGAACCCTGTCCATTATGCAGCTTTCATGTCCTTTCTGATCAAAATTTTTTGAACTATTTGCACTTCAGTAGCTTATATTTGGAATCAGATCAGACAGACTAGCCTTTGCTCCCCATTTACATTGATGTGTCTTGGGTAACCCTTACTGTATTTCTGGTTCACTGGTTGTCTATCCTTAAACCACTTTTTGGTAGATACTTATCACTACATCCTAAAAACACCCTACCAGACCACTTTGGCCCAGTCATGTAGCCATCACAATTTGTTCCTTGTCAAAGTTGCTCAGATCCTTACGATGTGCCTATTTTTCCCGATTCCAACATTTCAAAAACAACTGACTGCTTACTTGCGTTATAATATGTCCCACCCTTGACAGATGCCATATTCACAAGATATTGAATTCAATGTTACGACAGTCCAGTGCAGGTATTGGAGATCCCAGCATGGACCTTACCTCTTAATATGACCTCTTGACAGAACCTGACCAGCCGTGTATTAAACCAACTAGATAAGTTTATGTATCAGTCGTCCTCTATTCCGGTCTCCAACCTTTCATTACTGCTTAAGTAATTTGTTGATCATTAGTATAGTTTCTCCTCCTGAGACCTGACACTTTGTTCTCACTACTTGACAGACTCTACTTAACACGGAATCTCTTCAAAGTGTTTACTATCACAGACTCTGCCAAATCATCTCTCCCTGCCTTGCCAATGCTTCTCTAGTTTTAATATTTCCAAATAGACATGCCAGAAAAGAACTCCTATTTCTTTCGATGCATGTGCAACCATGGCTCTAGTGTACAGTGTAACCTTTGGAAAGTATAGAGTATGATAAGAGTTGGTGAGATCTATTCAGCCTGGTAAAGAAAATGTTATGGGCATTTCTAACCAGTGGTATTAAACTGTGGCCCTCTAGATTTTTTAAGGGTAGGGTCACACATAATGGATCCACAACGTATTTTACACTGCAAATCTGCCGATGATCGACCATATAGTAAGCCCCCTGCCTGTGTCCATGTGTCTGCTGCTACAAGCCCACACACACAGGGATCTGTGCGACTAGTAAACTGCACATGCATACCCAGTTTACCCACAGACATGGCGGCCGCTCATCTGGCATAGTAAAACACCAACAGGAAAATGTCCCTCCTATAAGTAGGAAAATATGTAATAAGCAAATAAAAAAGGAGTTACAAAGAAAAAACACAATATATCACCTAAAGATGTGTCAAACACACCAACTTGCAAGCCCCAGAAAAATAATAATGAAACATAAGTAAGGTTAAAACATTTTTTTAAAATTATATTTGATTAAAAAGCATGTCTACAAAAATATAATGCAGTGATCCCCCGACCTGCAATGGCCCCGACATACGATAATTTCAACATACGATGGCCATCACATAAACGGCTATCCCGCAGCGCAGACTGCTTCAGCTGCCGCCGGATAGCCGTTTAAGGTGCCCAGTGTGGTCCAGTGATGGTCACTCACCAGTCCCCGACGTTCCGGACCGTCCTCTTTGGGCTCCCCTGCATCGCAGGCACTCTCCTTCATCATCATCACGTCGGCGCGCACACTGTCCCGTAATCCAATAGGAGTGGCGTGCGTAGCGACGTGATGACGGTGATGAAAAGCAATAATCCCCGCAGCAGAGACGGTCTGAAGCATCGGGGACACCTCGGGGATGTGGCGACAGTGATGGAGGGTGACATCCAGGGCAGCAGTCACAGTCCGGAGCGGTGGGGACAGGTGAGTATAACTTCCTGTACTTTACATTGCACGGATCCCTCAACATACGATGGTTTCAACTAACGATGGTTCATTTGGAACAAATTACCATTGTATGTTGAGAGACCGCTGTATTTCTATAAAAACAGAATCATGTGCGTAAATATGGATAAGATCAATAAAACAAAGGAGGATACTGGGGTAAAAGTACTGTGTGAATAGATATTACATACCGTATTTATCGGCGTATAACACACATTTTTTAGGCTAAAATTTTTTACGCCGATAAGCCGCTGCAGATCAATGATTTAAAGCGGGCGCATCAAATCAATGAACTGCAGCGGCTTTTGCAGAGCCAGAGACCTGCCGTTGCTGCCTGCTTCTCTGCCCCTGCCTGTCCTGGGGTCCAGAGACTGCCGTCACCACTACCCCATTGCCTCCCCCATTCCAGGTTTTATAATTACCTGTTCCCGGGGTCCGCACTGCTTCTGGCTCCAGCGGTGTCCTGCGTCGTTGCTATGCGCTGCACTGCGCAATGACGAGTGACGTCTTCAACGTGACGTCACCGTCAGTGGACGCCTCCGGAGCCAGAAGCAGCATGGACCCCGGGAACAGATAATTATAAAACCAGGGATGGGGGAGGTAATGGGACAGCGGCGGCGGCGGTCTCTGGATAGCCCGGAGGAGATATGAGCAGTGACAGCGGTCTCTGACCCCGCAAAAGCCGCGCTTCTGCGGGGTCAGAAACAGTCTATCAGGGTATACATATGCACACACACCCGCACCCTCATTTTACCAAGGATATTTGGGTAGAAAACTTTTTTTACCCAAATATCCTTGGAAAAATCAGGGTGCGTGTTATAGGCCGGTGCGTGGTTTTTCCCGATAAATACGGTATATCATGCAAAACCTGCTTGCTGCAATAAATTAATAAAAAAGGGCAAGTGCTTGAATGTGCAAAAGGTAAGTAAAAAGAGTGATCAATCCACAAATCAATCAATCCACAAATCGATAGATGAACTACCAATAAAGTGCACATAACAAGTGATTAAAACACCAATGAATATATAAGTGTGAACGGAAAACTTACAAACAGAAAATAGCAGCAGATAAGGAAGTAGTATTATGAACACAGGGCTCACCCAAGCCCCGCACCACAGCTCCGGCATGTTTCGCCAGAGAAGGCTTTATCTAGGAGTGGTCTGGGATAACCATGGCATTTAAATAATAATTGCCGCAAAAGGAACAAAGACAGATAAAAAGGCACATCTAGTCCGAAAAAGAAATGCAGTACCAAGAGCCGGAGAGGACGTAAGACACTAGCGGGTCATAGACATAGGCAACCTTCGGCACTACAGATGTTTTGACCTTCATCTCCCATGATACTTTTGCAGCATTTTGGCTGTAAGAGCATCATAGGAGATATAGTCCAAAACATCTGCAGTGCCGAAGGTTGCCTATGCCTGAGCTATGCAGATAGCGGCCGCGATGTCTGAGAGTAAACTGCGCTCCTAGCAGCGGATTGGACACACGGGCACAGGCAGGGGGCTCACTCTAAAGTTGGTCATCGGGGGATCCGCAGCATAAAATACACTGCGGATCTGTCATATGTGACCCTGCCCTAAAACTTCAACTCCCAGCATGCCCGGACAGCCGTTGGCTGTCCGGGCATGCTGGGAGTTGAAGTTTTGCAACATGTTCAGACCACTGATTCCTTAGACTATATATATATATATATATATATATATATATATATATATATATATATATATATATTCTATGGTGGATTGTACAACACATCGTTCTACGATAGATATAGATTTGCTGGCAAGTAGTTCTCGTTTGCAAAGAAAAAAAAAAAGATTCTTTTCGTGGACATTAATCCTGCCACAAACATGCAGAAACAGATAAATAAAACCTGCACCGTGCTCAGTTTTGTACCTGAAAAGGTCTATAAATAAGGATTCAGAGAAAAGCTTAGCTGATGGATGATGATACAAACAACTGCAGTTGGAAGGTGCCGCTTCTCTCCTGAGGCTCCGTGTGAAGTATTGAGATTCACACAAAATCCATCACTTTTTCCAGGTCTGCGGCTCTAATTCACACAATATGAAAGCACTGGACAAAGACTGAGATGGCAGCTGGAGATAACAAAAGATGGGGAAGAGAGCGAGGGATGTATTTTTAATTTCTCAGTCCGGACTAGATGAAATGATAGAGATGACAACCTCTGAAGGTCACGGAGATTCTGTCTGACACTGTTGAAGCCTATGTAAAAAAATACATTAAAAGGGTATTCCAGAAAAAACTTTTTTATGGATCAACTGGCTCAAGAAAGTTAAATAGATTTGTAAATTATTTCTATTAAAAAATCTTAATCCTTCCAATAATTATCAGCTACTGAAGTTGAGTTGTTCTTATCTGTCTGGAAACAGTGCTCTCTGCTGACATCTCTGCTTGTCTCAGGAACTGCACAGAGCAGAATAGGTTTGCTATGGGAATTTGCTTCTACTCTGGACAGCTCCCGAGACACGTGTCATCAGAGAGCACTTTGACAGAAAAGAACAACTCAACTTCAGCAGCTCATAAGTACTGAAAGGATTACGATTTTTAAATAGAAGTACTTTACCAAACTGTTTAACTTTCTGGAGCCAGCTGATATAATATATATATATATATAAAAAAAAAGTTTTTTTTCCTGGATAACCTCTTTAATTCTTACTATTGTCAACAAACTCAGCCTATTACGTACTGCACAGCACACGATTGTGATATTATTCTATCTTCACATACTTTTATATCATGTTTGCCCCCCTACTGTCATCAAAACAATTCTGACCAATCGAGATATAGACTCCACAAGATCTCTGAGGGTGTCATGTGGTGTCTGATACCAAAATGTTAACAGCAATTCTTGTAAGTTGTCTCAATAGATCGGACTTGTCTCTCCAACACATCCCAAATACGCTGGATGAGATTGAGATCTGGGATATTTGGAGGCCAAGTCAACAACTTAAAGGGGCACTCCGGTGGAAAACAATTTTTTTTTTTTAAATCAACTGGTGCCAGAAAGTTAAACAGATTTGTAATTTACTTCTATTTAAAAATCTTAATCCTTCCAGTACTTATCAGCTGCTGTATAATACAGAAGGAAGTTCTTTTATTTTTGAATTTCTTTTCTGTCTGACCACAGTGCTCTCTGCTGACACCTCTGTCCATTTCAGGAACTGTCCAGAGCAGGATAGGTTTGCTATGGGGATTTGCTTCTACTCTGGACAGTTCCTGACATGGACAGAGGTGTCAGCAGAGAGCACTGTGGTCAGACAGAAAGGAAATTCAAAAAGAAAAGAACTTCCTGTGTAGTATACAGCATCTGATAAGTACTGTGAGCATTAAGATTTTTAAATTGAAGTAATTTACAAATATGTTTAACTTTCTGGCACCAATTATTAAAAAAAAAAAAAGTTGTTTTCCACCAGAGTACCCATTAAACTTGTTTCCATGTTCTATAATTTCTCCATTGTGACTGGGGAATAATCCTGTTGAGGGAGGCCACTGAAAGAGATACTGCTGTCATGAAGGGAGGACTTGGGCTGTACAATGTTTAGGCAGGTGCCACCTGTCAAAGTAACATCTACCTAATGGCTAGAACCCAAGTTTTGCCAGCAGAACATTGGCCAGAGGATCACACCACCTCCACCAGTTATTATTCTTCCAACGGTGCATCCCGGTATCATCTATTCTCCAGGTAAGTGGCTCACATGTACCCAGCGTCCACATGACGCAAAAAAAATAAATGTGATTCATCAGATTAGGCTGCCTTCTTCCATTTTTCCATGGTCTAGCTCTAACACTCACTTGCCCCTTTCGACAAGACATGAGCAAGCCACATGTGTTACCTATTCAACAATTTGTGCTACAGTAACTCTTCTGTGGGAACGGACCAGATAGGCTCGAATGTATTCCAGACAAACATCGGTAGGCATTGGGTGCCTGTGACCCTTACATCTGTTGTCTTTTCTTGGACCACTTTGGTAAACACTAACCAGTTTATTTTCAGAACATCCCGCAAGATCTGCCATTTTGGAGATTCTTCCACACAATTTGACCCTTGCTGCTTTATTTAACCATAACCGTTATTGTCCTTACTGAATAACTTTGGTCTTTTCCTTAATGTCTTCCTTTTTTCCTCTTTTATGTTTGGTTCAGCAGGCCAATGTGAGTCGTAAGATGATGAGGTCCATCCATGTGGAGTTTGTCGTGTGACAAAACCAGCATTGTGTTTTCTATTTATAATTTAAACTATGATGTAGATATGAGCAATTTTTCCTTTTTTTTGTAGTAGTAGTGTACCCCGTCACCTTTCTTTCCATACATGTCATATTCCTCACAATGTAATACCCCTTGTATTCTCTAATGAAAATGATAGTTGAAATTGACAGCTCATGGCCTCCAATTTAAAAGATAGTGACAGGGCCCTTTCAAAAATTCTAGAACTGGACTTTAAAGGGACAAAGGTTTAAAAGTAATATCAGAAAGTATTAGAGATAGGCATAAGGATATACTTTAAAAAAGATATGGCCAGTGTCTATTCATAGTATTCTAAATGTTGGGCAGACTAGATGGGGCTAATGGTTCTTATCTGCCAACACATTCTATGTTTCTATGACTCCTCATATGAGCCAGAGGCCCACTGGGCCCTTTCAGTCTCCATTGGCCTGAGAACAACCCCAACCTCTGCACCCTCCAACATGTACACCCCAACTCTGTCTGAGTGGCTTCTTTTGAAATTCAGCAACATAACCAGTATGTGTTCTTACAGTCTCAATATTTCTGTATCATATTTTTCCAACAGGAAAATGTCCTCAAACATCCTCTGTGCTTACAGGGGGGCCAGTTAAAGTTATTCATTCCCAGTTGTTATTTTGCTATGAATATCATGGTTTCAATTGTCGGCCTATTTATGGATGTATTATTCATAGCCACGTGTAGATAATTTTAATTTCAGTGTCGTGACTTGCAGCTTATTTGCTGGACAATCCCTTGAGTCCCTTGGTGTTGTCCTAACAGGGAAAGTACAAGAGAACACAAGAGATGAATACACAGTGAATGCTTCAAAATCCGAATATTTATTGATAAACCCCACTGTGAAGGTTTGATCCGTGCCGAGCGCCGGCTGGGAGCTGTCAATATCCATAGTGATTATTGAAAAACACAGTCTGACCAATGAGGACTCATTTGTATTCTCTTAAGACTTTGCCTGTTGTGTTCTGTCTGCACAGAGGCCTCTCGCTGCGATGTCATCTCGGACTGGGCTCCACCAGCTGCTTGTAATGTGGGATTTTTGCATATTTGGTTGAATAAAATTGATTATAGAAATTACAAAATGTTCTACATAAGACAGAAAAACATGACGGCTTGTCTATGGACAAATCCTACTTGACTGGATCCCAAGAGGAGAATTATTTTGTAAAGTACATCATGGGGATGCAGACAATATACTGGAGTAAAGTGGTTTCAGTTATGTCCAGGGAATATGAATCATCTATGTAAAAAGGCAGAAAGAGATGCTGTGAGGGACGAAAAGAGGGTGCCCCCCTCAAGTTGATGTATGGCACAAGATTACCAAATCTGGGAGAAGGGAGTTGGCCGAAAGATGCCCTTAAAGAGGTGCTCAAGGTTATTACATATTAAAAAAAAAAAGCTCCCACCACAGTACCTGGGTATGTTCCCTGTAAATGATCCTGTCTGATATGCATGATACACTACATTTCCGCGCAGCCATTGCAGTTCTGTTCTCACTGTCCTCCAGCTCCTCACAGCACCCTCTCTGAGAGCATCCCACACCCTCCTGCTCTGTGAGCTGAGGGATACAGTTTCTGATTGGCTAAGGCTACACACACACACCTCCCAGCTAAAGGGAGCATGACTCATCAGTGAAGGGTAGAACCCACTTGGTCTGCTTCTCTCAGGAGGGCGGGGGCTGCTTTCAGAGATAGATGTGGACCAAGATGCAGTTGATGACTGGATGCATGCTAGTCATAGCTGAAAGAGGAGAAACTGCTATATATAGCTGTTACGCCGAGCGCTCCGGGTTCCCGCTCCTCCCCGGAGCGCTCGCTTCTCCCCCTCCGCTGCAGCGCTCCGGTCACGTCCTCTGACCCGGGGCGCTGCGATCCTGCTGCCAGCCGGGATGCGATTCGCGATGCGGGTAGCGCCCGCTCGCGATGCGCACCCCGGCTCCCCTACCTGACTCGCTCCCCGTCTGTTCTGTCCCGGCGCGCGCGGCCCCGCTCCCTAGGGCGCGCGCGCGCCGGGTCTCTGCGATTTAAAGGGCCACTGCGCCGCTGATTGGCGCAGTGGTTCCAATTAGGATTATCACCTGTGCACTTCCCTATATTACCTCACTTCCCTTGCACTCCCTTGCCGGATCTTGTTGCCTTAGTGCCAGTGAAAGCGTTCCTTGTGTGTTCCTTGCCAGTGTTTCCAGACCTTCTGCCGTTGCCCCTGACTACGATCCTTGCTGCCTGCCCCGACCTTCTGCTACGTCCGACCTTGCTTCTGCCTACTCCCTTGTACCGCGCCTATCTTCAGCAGCCAGAGAGGTGAGCCGTTGCTAGTGGATACGACCTGGTCACTACCGCCGCAGCAAGACCATCCCGCTTTGCGGCGGGCTCTGGTGAAAACCAGTAGTGGCTTAGAACCGGTCCACTAGCACGGTCCACGCCATCCCTCTCTGGCACAGAGGATCCACTACCTGCCAGCCGGCATCGTGACAGTAGATCCGGCCATGGATCCCGCTGAAGTTCCTCTGCCAGTTGTCGCTGACCTCACCACGGTGGTCGCCCAGCAGTCACAACAGATTGCGCAACAAGGCCAACAGCTGTCTCAACTGACCGTTATGCTACAACAGTTGCTACCACAGCTTCAGCAGTCATCTCCTCCGCCAGCTCCTGCACCTCCTCCGCAGCGAGTGGCCGCTCCTGGGATACGTTTATCCTTGCCGGATAAATTTGATGGGGACTCTAAGTTTTGCCGTGGCTTTCTTTCCCAATGTTCCCTGCATCTGGAGATGATGTCGGACCTGTTTCCCACTGAAAGGTCTAAGGTGGCTTTCGTAGTCAGTCTTCTGTCCGGAAAAGCCCTGTCATGGGCCACACCGCTCTGGGACCGCAATGACCCCGTCACTGCCTCTGTACACTCCTTCTTCTCGGAAATCCGAAGTGTCTTTGAGGAACCTGCCCGAGCCTCTTCTGCTGAGACTGCCCTGTTGAACCTGGTCCAGGGTAATTCTTCCGTTGGCGAGTATGCCGTACAATTCCGTACACTTGCTTCAGAACTGTCCTGGAATAATGAGGCCCTCTGCGCGACCTTCAAAAAAGGCCTATCCAGCAACATTAAAGATGTTCTGGCCGCACGAGAAATTCCTGCTAATCTACATGAACTTATTCACCTAGCCACTCGCATTGACATGCGTTTTTCTGAAAGGCGTCAGGAACTCCGCCAAGATATGGACTCTGTTCGCACAAGGCGTTTCGTCTCCTCGGCTCCTCTCTCCTCTGGTCCCCTGCAATCTGTTCCTGTGCCTCCCGCCGTGGAGGCTATGCAGGTCGACCGGTCTCGCCTGACACCTCAAGAGAGGACACGACGCCGTATGGAGAACCTCTGCCTGTACTGTGCTAGTACCGAACACTTCCTGAGGGATTGTCCTATCCGTCCTCCTCGCCTGGAAAGACGTACGCTGACTCCGCACAAAGGTGAGACAGTCCTTGATGTCTACTCTGCTTCTCCACGTCTTACTGTGCCTGTGCGGATGTCTGCCTCTGCCTTCTCCTTCTCTACAGTGGCCTTCTTGGACTCTGGATCTGCAGGAAATTTTATTTTGGCCTCTCTCGTCAACAGGTTCAACATCCCAGTGACCAGTCTCGCCAGACCCCTCTACATCAATTGTGTAAATAATGAAAGATTGGACTGTACCATACGTTTCCGTACGGAGCCCCTTCTTATGAGCATCGGATCTCATCATGAGAGGATTGAACTTTTGGTCCTCCCCAATTGCACCTCGGAGATTCTCCTTGGACTACCCTGGCTTCAACTTCATTCCCCAACCCTGGATTGGTCCACTGGGGAGATCAAGAGTTGGGGGTCCTCTTGTTCCAAGAACTGTCTAAAACCGGTTCCCAGTAACCCTTGCCGTAACTCTGTGGTTCCTCCAGTAACCGGTCTCCCTAAGGCCTATATGGACTTCGCGGATGTTTTCTGCAAAAAGCAAGCTGAGACTCTACCTCCTCACAGGCCTTATGATTGCCCTATCGACCTCCTCCCGGGTACTACTCCACCCCGGGGCAGAATTTATCCTCTCTCTGCCCCAGAGACTCTTGCCATGTCCGAATACGTCCAGGAGAATCTAAAAAAGGGCTTTATCCGTAAATCTTCCTCTCCTGCCGGAGCCGGATTTTTCTTCGTGTCCAAAAAAGATGGCTCCCTACGTCCTTGCATTGACTACCGCGGTCTTAATAAAATCACGGTTAAGAACCGCTACCCCTTACCCCTCATCTCTGAACTCTTTGATCGCCTCCAAGGTGCCCACATCTTCACTAAATTGGACTTAAGAGGCGCCTATAACCTCATCCGCATCAGAGAGGGGGACGAGTGGAAAACGGCATTTAACACCAGAGATGGACACTTTGAATATCTGGTCATGCCCTTTGGACTGTGCAATGCCCCTGCCGTCTTCCAAGACTTTGTCAATGAAATTTTTCGTGATCTGTTATACTCCTGTGTTGTGGTATATCTGGACGATATCCTAATTTTTTCTGCCAATCTAGAAGAACACCGCCAGCATGTCCGTATGGTTCTTCAGAGACTTCGTGACAACCAACTCTATGCCAAAATTGAGAAATGTCTGTTCGAATGCCAATCTCTTCCTTTTCTAGGATATTTGGTCTCTGGCCAGGGACTACAGATGGATCCTGACAAACTCTCTGCCGTCTTAAATTGGCCACGCCCCTCCGGACTCCGTGCTATCCAACGCTTTTTGGGGTTCGCCAATTATTACAGGCAATTTATTCCACATTTTTCTACCATTGTGGCTCCTATCGTGGCTTTAACCAAAAAAAATGCTGATCCCAAGTCCTGGCCTCCTCAAGCAGAAGACTCCTTTAAACGACTCAAGTCTGCCTTTTCTTCGGCTCCCGTGCTCTCCAGACCTGACCCTTCCAAACCCTTCCTATTGGAGGTTGATGCCTCCTCAGTAGGAGCTGGAGCTGTTCTTCTACAAAAAAATTCTTCCGGGCATGCTGTCACTTGTGGTTTTTTCTCTAGGACCTTCTCTCCAGCGGAGAGGAACTACTCCATTGGGGATCGAGAGCTTCTAGCCATTAAATTAGCACTTGAGGAATGGAGGCATCTGCTGGAGGGATCAAGATTTCCTGTTATCATCTACACCGACCACAAGAACCTCTCCTACCTCCAGTCGGCCCAACGGCTGAATCCTCGCCAGGCCCGGTGGTCTCTGTTCTTTGCCCGATTTAATTTTGAGATTCACTTTCGTCCTGCCGATAAGAACATTAGGGCCGATGCTCTCTCTCGTTCCTCGGATGCCTCAGAAGTTGATCTCCCTCCGCAACACATCATTCCACCTGACTGCCTGATCTCCACTTCTCCTGCCTCCATCAGGCAGACTCCTCCAGGAAAGACCTTTGTTTCTCCACGCCAACGCCTCGGAATCCTCAAATGGGGTCACTCCTCCCATCTCGCAGGTCATGCGGGCATCAAGAAATCTGTGCAACTCATCTCCCGCTTCTATTGGTGGCCGACTCTGGAGACGGATGTTGGGGACTTTGTGCGAGCCTGCACTATCTGTGCCCGGGATAAGACTCCCCGCCAGAAGCCCGCTGGTCTTCTTCATCCTCTGCCTGTCCCCGAACAGCCTTGGTCTCTGATTGGTATGGATTTTATTACTGATTTACCCCCTTCCCGTGGCAACACCGTTATTTGGGTGGTCGTTGATCGATTCTCCAAAATGGCACATTTCATCCCTCTTCCTGGTCTTCCTTCTGCGCCTCAGTTGGCTAAACAATTTTTTGTACACATTTTTCGTCTTCACGGGTTGCCTACGCAGATTGTCTCGGATAGAGGGGTCCAATTCGTGTCTAAATTCTGGAGAGCTCTCTGTAAACAACTCAAGATTAAATTAAATTTTTCCTCTGCATATCATCCCCAGTCCAATGGACAAGTAGAAAGAATTAACCAGATCCTGGGTGATTATTTGCGACATTTTGTTTCCTCCCGCCAGGATGACTGGGCAGATCTCCTTCCATGGGCCGAATTCTCGTATAACTTCAGGGTCTCTGAATCTTCCTCCAAATCCCCATTTTTCGTGGTGTACGGCCGTCACCCTCTTCCCCCCCTCCCTACCCCCTTGCCCTCTGGTCTGCCCGCTGTGGATGAAATTTCTCGTGACCTTTCCATTATATGGAGAGAGACCCAAAATTCTCTCTTACAGGCTTCTTCACGCATGAAGAGATTCGCGGATAAGAAAAGAAGAGCTCCCCCCGTTTTTTCCCCTGGAGACAAGGTATGGCTCTCCGCTAAATATGTCCGCTTCCGTGTCCCTAGCTACAAGTTGGGACCACGCTATCTTGGTCCTTTCAAAATTTTGTGTCAAATTAATCCTGTCTCTTATAAACTTCTTCTTCCTCCTTCTCTTCGTATCCCTAATGCCTTTCACGTCTCTCTTCTCAAACCACTCATCCTCAACCGTTTTTCTCCCAAATCTGTTCCTCCCACTCCTGTTTCCGGCTCCTCGGACGTCTTCTCGGTCAAGGAGATTTTGGCTGCCAAAAAGGTCAGAGGAAAAAATTTTTTTTTAGTAGACTGGGAGGGTTGTGGTCCTGAAGAGAGATCCTGGGAACCTGAGGACAACATCCTTGACAAAAGTCTGCTCCTCAGGTTCTCAGGCTCCAAGAAGAGGGGGAGACCCAAGGGGGGGGGTACTGTTACGCCGAGCGCTCCGGGTTCCCGCTCCTCCCCGGAGCGCTCGCTTCTCCCCCTCCGCTGCAGCGCTCCGGTCACGTCCTCTGACCCGGGGCGCTGCGATCCTGCTGCCAGCCGGGATGCGATTCGCGATGCGGGTAGCGCCCGCTCGCGATGCGCACCCCGGCTCCCCTACCTGACTCGCTCCCCGTCTGTTCTGTCCCGGCGCGCGCGGCCCCGCTCCCTAGGGCGCGCGCGCGCCGGGTCTCTGCGATTTAAAGGGCCACTGCGCCGCTGATTGGCGCAGTGGTTCCAATTAGGATTATCACCTGTGCACTTCCCTATATTACCTCACTTCCCTTGCACTCCCTTGCCGGATCTTGTTGCCTTAGTGCCAGTGAAAGCGTTCCTTGTGTGTTCCTTGCCAGTGTTTCCAGACCTTCTGCCGTTGCCCCTGACTACGATCCTTGCTGCCTGCCCCGACCTTCTGCTACGTCCGACCTTGCTTCTGCCTACTCCCTTGTACCGCGCCTATCTTCAGCAGCCAGAGAGGTGAGCCGTTGCTAGTGGATACGACCTGGTCACTACCGCCGCAGCAAGACCATCCCGCTTTGCGGCGGGCTCTGGTGAAAACCAGTAGTGGCTTAGAACCGGTCCACTAGCACGGTCCACGCCATCCCTCTCTGGCACAGAGGATCCACTACCTGCCAGCCGGCATCGTGACAATAGCTAATGAATGATATTTAGACAATTAAATAGGTTGGTGAGAGGAAAAGGATGGAATATGGGTTTAGTTCCCCGAAGTACCCCTTTAAATTTTGCAACAGATGGAAAGAGGATAAGCAAGCAAGACTATGACCATTCTATCTAGGACTCATCCATACTCACTCCATATACAGATATTTCCTTCCTTGCCTTTCTTCTTGGCTTACAATATCCCAAAATGAATATTGAGAGATCACCAAACATGATTTTGTGATACTCTGTAGATAATTTTTCACCCATTGCAATTTACAGTCTGTCAAGGGTTTTGCTAGCATGTCTCAGTTAGGCTAGGTTCACATTTCCATTTGCATTCTACCTGTTAAGGGTTTGATCGTCTCTTTTTTCTCTTGAGCCGACTGGACCCTGAAACAGGTTAAATGCAAATGGCTACTGTTGGGTCCTAATGGCCCCCATTCACCTGCATGGGGCCCGTCGGTGATCCAGGAATTTTACAGGAATTTAGCAGAGAAAAAAATAGCGCTTGCACCGTTTTTTCTCTGCTAAACGTGATGGAACTGCTGACAGAGCTCCACCTAACTGAGCCCAACGGCAGTGTGAACGAGGCCTAACAGACTCAATTGGAGAAACTGACACACATGGGTGAAAACCTCCGAATATACTTCTAGTTCTTAGCCAATGAAGCCTATACCAAACTCCTGGCACAGGAAGGAACCAGGAACGGGAAGGTACTTCCATATATTATTTTCCTATGGGATCCTCATTCTTTTCTCTTTATACTTTTGGTTATCATTCTTAACCAATGATTTCTACATTAGACTATTGAGGTGAAGCAGAACCACTATGAGGAAGGTGGTCACATATATTTTTACTATGGGATTGCCTTGCTCCTGTGTAGATTCATTGAAGGTTAAAAAATCTGAACGAATAAAGGCTTGATGCCCTACAATGCCTACTTAGTGATTCCCCAGAGGCAATCTCCTCAGATTCTGCAGATCTCAGTGGCCACGTCACCTACCTAGACCTTCTACTGTTTTTCTCTAGGCTTGATCCCACCTAAGTCCCACTGCTTTCCAAGAACAGACCGTGATAAGATGTTGTCAGCTTAAAGCTTTGGCAGTTCAGTTAAATAAATATAATTGATCCTAGCTAGGGGCAGTGTCAGTGTAGTAGAACATCACTTCTTTTTAGAAGATTGGTTGCAATTTTCCTTTACCTATGCAGCCTGCAAAATGCGAAGAGCCAAAGATCGATGCCCATCTTAATTTACTAAATGAATAGGTCATGATGGGAAAAAATACAATATGGCACCCCTATAAACTTCAGCATAACGTGTAGTGAAAACCTTTACTCAGGGCTATAAATTTTTAATTGCGGCTCAGGGTAAAGGTTTTAATACTTTACAATGAAATAAGACATTGATAGACAAAGTCTTCATCCAATTTGTCAGTCTCACATCTTCAATTGCTTGGAAACTGCAGGTGCAAGAATTTTTTACAGTGTAACTACAATGTTGTTGCAGCAGCAGGATACACTCTTAAAACTCTCTACAACTAAATAGCCCACTGCTAAAGTGAGTGGTCTACAGAAATGCTGGAAGCCCATGCAAATCTATGGGACTATCGACAATTCCGTAGACCTCTAAGTTTTGCAGCAGGCTGTGGGGTGGCCAAGAGTTTTGAAGGTGCATATACGTGTAGTGTATTCTTACAAGTTTCTTTTTTTTTGTCCAAACTTTTTATGCTCCATAACAGCGGTCATTCTCAATGTCTACTGTTATTAAAGGTAGAATGTAATCTCTTTCATGCTGCTTAAAGGGGTACTCCGGTGTTCCAGAATTCTGAACATTTTGTTCAGAATGCTTGGAGCCAGAGGCCGTGATCGTGAAGTCACAGCTGTGCCCCCTCATGACGTCACACCACGCCCCCTCCATTCATGTCTACACGCCCCCTCCAATAGACATGAATAGAGGGGGAGTGGCACAACGTCACAGAGGGCACGTGGCCGTGAGGTCACGACCACTGCCACAGGAACTCGGTATTTGTTTAGTGGGAGATCACGGAGGGCCCCCGCAGCAGGACCCCCGTGATCAGACATCTTATCCCCTATTATTTGTCTAGCAGCGGAGTATCCCTTTAAGCCATGAGTCATTATGGTGACTTCTCCCTACCCCACCAGTCTTGATAGATCTTTTCTTGTTTGGACAGAGGGAGAGATCTATCAGTGAAGGCTGGAAGGCCAGGCCGGGATCACCTTGAGGACTTGTTTACATAGCATGAAAGTGCTGAGAGTTTCCCTTTAAATATGGTAGAGGAACGTTTATTTTAGAGGAATTTTCCCAGAAATACACATTTCTGCCCTCTTCTTACCATAGACCAGCAGTGTGTGATCACTGGGGGAGGGGAAGTGTCTCCTAGGATATGCAGAACAAAGCGACCCTTTACCCCGTTGATTGTCAATCTAGCCCATGCCATACAATCTACAGTTCAGTACGAGGCATGCATGCACTTATATAGCTCTAAAAAGTAATTGCTCCGACTTGATTTCTTATATTGATGCATTCACACCTCATTTTCAGCCTCTGGTGGGCACATCTGGTGGGAGAATTTCAAAATCACCTTCTTCCCTATCCCTGCCAAAAATGTGCTGTGCCCCATTTAATCCAATGAGCCAAACAGAATCAGCTATTGACTCCGATTGAATATTTTTCTGACCGTATCTGTCTTTTTTTAACCCATTTTTGGTCCGGTATGCTTGGAAAATGACCTAACCAGATGACTAGCTGACCCTGTTTGGCTCATTGGATTAAATGGGGTATGACACCGGTGTGACAGGGGCACAGCAGCAGGTGGTTTTGAACTTCTCCTTCTGGGTTTGGCTGCTGGAGGCTAAAAACAAGGTGTGAACGCACAAATGTTTCAGATCACCAAACAGATATAATAACATGTCATATCACACAATGATAACCCATGATCATGTATTCCAAATCTGTTATAGATTTCGCCTTAAATTCGCAACATCTCTGACCATTTTAAAAATCAATGGGGAAATTCTGCAGTTCACCTGTAGTGTTTCCGTGCACCAAACCTTAGGGTCTATTCACGCGGCAGAATTTCCACTCATCCGCCCAATTCCGCTTCCGGTTGTGTGGATATTGTGCTGAAGTGGTGCAGAAGTGTTAATGGGAGTTTTGACTCCCATAGAAGTGTATTGGGCTTTCATTTGAGGAGGAATTCCGCTGGAGGAAATTCTGCCATGTGAATAGACCCTTATATGCCGAAAATCCTCCCACAGGTCAATTCAAGTGCAGATTCTTTGTGGATGTTTAATGCAGTGTGCGGATGAGATTTCTACAAATCCTATTCACATTGCTACAATAACTCTTTCAGGATTTTCCAATGCGAAAACCTGCAGCGTATGCTTCTTGTGTGAACATAACCTAAGAGTCACAACACGAAATATCAAAGGAAAACAAGAACAAAAAAAAGAATGAAACTTCTGCTGTAGAGTTGACACTGAAGCACCGTCTATGGCCCCAGCCCACTCGATATTTCATTTTCAGCACATTACGTTTCGATGATAGCTAAGTACATAGAGGTCAAATAAACGGTTTGTCTTCTATTTTTGGGATTACACGCTTCATGTCTCCCCTGTCTCACCCCCCTCCCCCCCCCCTCCATTAATTTAATCAGATTGTAATGAGAATCATATTGGTGTTTGACTCGCCGACCTGGACAGACATCTGATTAATTGGAATCTCTGCAAGGCATGACTAATCTGTGCCGGATGACCCTGCACCGCCGAGCAATACATTACCTCTCCCCACCAGTAAATATTTTGTTACAGGAAAAACCAATGGCTCTGGTGTCAGCTTTCAATAAATCTTGTTCTGAATAACCTACAGATACCCTGCGGCTCTCATGAAGCCATCTCTCACAAACGGTCAGTGACAATCCTAATACAGGCAGCGCGTTGTATAAGGGACATGTGTATAATGCTGAGTAGTGAGTTAATGCACAGGATACAATCAGCGACAAAGAATGAAGAATATTTTCCTTGATAGATGTTGCAGGAAATAGAAAAATAACTTTGCAGTGTATTAAAGGGATACTCCGGTGGAAAACTTTTTTTTTTTTTTTTTTTTTTTTTATCAACTGGTGCCAGAAAGTTGAAAAGATTTGTAAATTACTTCTATAAAAAAATCTTAATCCTTCCAGTACTTACTAGCTGCTGAATACTACAGAGGAAATTATTTTCTTTTTGGAACACAGAGCTCTCTGCTGACATCTCTGTCCACTTTAAGAACTGTCCAGAGTAGGAGAAAATCCCCATAGCAAACATATGCTGCTCTGGTCAGTTCCTAAAATGAACAGAGATGTCAGCAGAGAGCACTGTGCTCGTGATTCAGCAGAGAGCACTGTGTTCCAAAAAGAAAATAATTTCATCTGTAGAATTCAGCAGCTAATAAGTACTGGAAGGATTAAGATTTTTTTTAATAGAAGTAATTTGCAAATCTGTTTAACTTTCTGGCACCAGTTGATTAAAAAAAAAAAAAAAATTTCCACCAGAGTATCCCTTTATCTGTGCATGTATGTCTAAACAAGAGACAAATGCTCATTTGGCCTTTGTCACATGCAATTATTATTATTGTTATAGTTATTATTCTCATTATTATTAATATTATTATTTTATTTATTTATTTTAACAGTTTTTTTCCCATTTGTTTGTAAATAGATTTTCATTCAGCGTTTACAAGTGTTTTGTGATTTTCTTTATAATATTTATTACATTTCTCAATATTTTGCAGCAGTGACTTTCTGTACGTGTGTGATTTTTCTTTAGCAGTTACTAAATGCTGCTGACTGCTACTGACTAGTGCTTCTTCTAAATGCTATAGAATCCTGTAGCGGATACTAAACAGGACAGAACTGAAGTTCACATATAATTAAAAAAGCTGGCAAAAAATTGTGAAGAAAAAAAAATAAAAAACAAAGTAAATGAAAAGCAAAAGTAGCATGTGTAGATCTCTAGTGGTTGTACTGACTTCAATGTGCAATGTCTATTATAGGGGAGAACTCTTAGTCTAGCCTTATGCACAAGGATCAACATGCTGCTTTTGTATTTATATAGCAATTTGTTTATCAGGGCACTCTGCTGAAAGTAAAGTGTTATGCGGGCACTCTGCTGGCAGTATTATCAGGGCACTCTGCAGGCAGTATTATCAGGGCACTCTGCTGGCAGTATTATCAGGGAACTCTGCTGGCAGTATCTCAGGGCACTCTGCTGGCAGTATTATTAGGACACTCTGCTGATAGTATTATCAGGGCACTCTGCTGGCAGTATTATCAGGGCAATCTGCTGGCAGTATTATCAGGGCACTCTGCTGGCAGTATTATCAGGGCACTCTGCTGGCAGTATCATCAGGGCACTCTGCTGGCAGTATCTCAGGGCACTCTGCTGGCAGTATTATTAGGACACTCTGCTGATAGTATTATCAGGGCACTCTGCTGGCAGTATTATCAGGGCAATCTGCTGGCAGTATTATCAGGGCACTCTGCTGGCAGTATCATCAGGGCACTCTGCTGGCAGTAGTATCAGGGCACTCTGCAGGCAGTATCATCAGGGCAATATGCTGATAGTATTATCAGGGTACTCTGCTGGCAGTATTATCAGGGCACTCTGCTGGCAGTATCATCAGGGCACTCTGCTGACAGTATTATCAGGGCACTCTGCTGGCAGTATCATCAGGGCACTCTGCTGACAGTATTATCAGGGCACTCTGCTGGCAGTATCATCAGGGCACTCTGCTGACAGTATTATCAGGGCAATCTGCTGGCAGTATTATCAGGGCACTCTGCTGGCAGTATTATCAGGGCAATCTGCTGGCAGTATTATCAGGGCACTCTGCTGGCAGTATTATCAGGGCACTCTGCTGGCAGTATTATCAGGGAACTCTGCTGGCAGTATCTCAGGGCACTCTGCTGGCAGTATTATTAGGACACTCTGCTGATAGTATTATCAGGGCACTCTGCTGGCAGTATTATCAGGGCACTCTGCAGGCAGTATTATCAGGGCACTCTGCTGGCAGTATTATCAGGGAACTCTGCTGGCAGTATCTCAGGGCACTCTGCTGGCAGTATTATTAGGACACTCTGCTGATAGTATTATCAGGGCACTCTGCTGGCAGTATTATCAGGGCAATCTGCTGGCAGTATTATCAGGGCACTCTGCTGGCAGTATTATCAGGGCACTCTGCTGGCAGTATCATCAGGGCACTCTGCTGGCAGTATCTCAGGGCACTCTGCTGGCAGTATTATTAGGACACTCTGCTGATAGTATTATCAGGGCACTCTGCTGGCAGTATTATCAGGGCAATCTGCTGGCAGTATTATCAGGGCACTCTGCTGGCAGTATCATCAGGGCACTCTGCTGGCAGTAGTATCAGGGCACTCTGCAGGCAGTATCATCAGGGCAATATGCTGATAGTATTATCAGGGTACTCTGCTGGCAGTATTATCAGGGCACTCTGCTGGCAGTATCATCAGGGCACTCTGCTGACAGTATTATCAGGGCACTCTGCTGGCAGTATCATCAGGGCACTCTGCTGACAGTATTATCAGGGCACTCTGCTGGCAGTATCATCAGGGCACTCTGCTGACAGTATTATCAGGGCAATCTGCTGGCAGTATTATCAGGGCACTCTGCTGGCAGTATTATCAGGGCAATCTGCTGGCAGTATTATCAGGGCACTCTGCTGGCAGTATTATCAGGGCAATCTGCTGGCAGTATTATCAGGGCAATCTGCTGGCAGTATTATCAGGGCAATCTGCTGGCAGTATTATCAGGACACTCTGCATGCAGTATTATCAGGGCAATCTGCTGGCAGTATTATCAGGGCACTCTGCTGGCAGTATTATCAGGGTATTCTGCTGGCAGTATCATCAGGGCAATCTACTGGCAGTATTATCAGGACACTCTGCTGGCAGTATTATTAGGACACTCTGCAGGCAGTATTATCAGGGCACTCTGCTGGCAATATTATCAGGGCAATCTGCTGGCAGTATAATCAGGGCACTCTGCAGGCAGTATTATCAGGGTACTCTGCTGGCAGTATTATCAGGGCACTCTGCTGGCAGTATTATCAGGGCATTCTGCTGGAAGTATCATCAGGGCACTCTGCTGGCAATATTATCAGGGCATTCTGATGGCAGTATTATCAGGGCACTCTTCTGTCAGTATTGTTTATCAGGGCACTCTGCAGGCAGTATTATCAGGGCACTCTTCTGTCAGTATTATTTATCAGGGCACTCTGCAGGCATTATTATTTATCAGGGCACTCTGCTGACAGTATTATATATCAGGGCACTCTGCAGGCAGTATTATTGATCAGGGCACTCTGCTGACAGTATTATATATCAGGGCACTCTGCAGGCAGTATTATTTATCAGGGCACTCTGCTGACAGTATTGTTCATCCGGGCACTCTGCTGACAGTATTGTTTATCAGGGCACTCTGCTGACAGTATTATTTATCAGGGCACTCTGCTGTCAGTATAGTTTATCAGGGCACTCTGCTGACAGTATTATTTATCAGGGCACTCTGCTGACAGTATTGTTTATCAGGGCACTCTGCTGACAGTATTATTTATCAGGGCACTCTGCTGACAGTATTATATATCAGGGCACTCTGCAGGCAGTATTATTGATCAGGGCACTCTGCTGACAGTATTATATATCAGGGCACTCTGCAGGCAGTATTATTTATCAGGGCACTCTGCTGACAGTATTGTTTATCAGGGCACTCTGCTGACAGTATTATTTATCAGGGCACTCTGCTGACAGTATTATATATCAGGGCACTCTGCAGGCAGTATTATTGATCAGGGCACTCTGCTGACAGTATTATATATCAGGGCACTCTGCAGGCAGTATTATTGATCAGGGCACTCTGCTGACAGTATTATATATCAGGGCACTCTGCAGGCAGTATTATTTATCAGGGCACTCTGCTGACAGTATTATTTATCAGGGTACTCTGCTGTCAGTATAGTTTATCAGGGCACTCTGCTGACAGTATTATTTATCAGGGCACTCTGCTGACAGTATTATATATCAGGGCACTCTGCAGGCAGTATTATTGATCAGGGCACTCTGCTGACAGTATTATATATCAGGGCACTCTGCAGGCAGTATTATTTATCAGGGCACTCTGCTGACAGTATTGTTTATCAGGGCACTCTGCTGACAGTATTATTTATCAGGGCACTCTGCTGACAGTATTATATATCAGGGCACTCTGCAGGCAGTATTATTGATCAGGGCACTCTGCTGACAGTATTATATATCAGGGCACTCTGCAGGCAGTATTATTTATCAGGGCACTCTGCTGACAGTATTGTTTATCAGGGCACTCTGCAGGCAGTATTATTTATCAGGGTACTCTGCTGTCAGTATAGTTTATCAGGGCACTCTGCTGACAGTATTATTTATCAGGGCACTCTGCTGACAGTATTATATATCAGGGCACTCTGCAGGCAGTATTATTTATCAGGGCACTCTGCTGTCAATTTAGTTTATCAAGGCACTCTGCTGACAGTATTATATATCAGGGCACTCTGCAGGCAGTATTATTTATCAGGGCACTCTGCTGTCAATTTAGTTTATCAAGACACTCTGCTGTCAGTATAGTTTATCAGGGCACTCTGCTGACAGTATTATATATCAGGGCACTCTGCAGGCAGTATTATTTATCAGGGCACTCTGCTGTCAGTATAGTTTATCAGGGCACTCTGCTGACAGTATTATATATCAGGGCACTCTGCAGGCAGTATTATTTATCAGGGCACTCTGCTGTCAATTTAGTTTATCAAGGCACTCTGCTGTCAGTAATATTTATAGGGTACTCTGGCAGTATAATTCATGAGGCACAGTCTTTTTGCACTGTTTTTGGTGGTGCTTAGTCTATGAAATTATTCTGATCACACTCTTAATGGTCATATTCTAACTACTATTATATATACATGGCGGGGATCATGGACCAAATATTCTCTGTGTGCAACCCTTCGAATCCCAGTATTCTCTATACAGATGACTGGGGAATAATAGTGGAAGAGCTTTACAATGAGCCGCTAGATGTATATACATATATAAGCAGGGGCCATTTCTTCTCCTTCTGAACACTTTTTTTTTAGCCATATATATAAGAAGCAGATCCTTTCTTTTCTTCACCTTATATAGAAGACAACTATTTTCAGCCGATCTTGCATTTCTCACAGTATCTTAATAAAAAAATAAAAATAAATCAGTGATCTGCGACATAAATCTGCAGCCCGAGCATCTTCTTGAACATGATCCCAGACTGTCCAATGTTTCGCATACACAGAATACTGCTTTCTGCATCTCCCATCCCTTTCACAAGATCATGAAATCCCCAGTCACAGCTTGACTTGTTAAAAAGACAAATGAAGTGGCTTCTTTCAATGGGGCTGTCTGTGGCATACATAATTCATCCCGAATAATTGAATTTTGTGACAATCTGCTGGCATGTGGAGGTTTACCAAACAAGCTTCTCACAAATGACTGTAATGGTGATGCATATTCCAGCAAATAGTAATAACAGGCAAACAGTGAAGAGAGTGGGGGATCGGCATCCTCCGAGATATATCAATATACTTCAGAGCTCCCCCCACCCCCTGCTGTCACCGAATAATTCAGTGAGTGCGCTCCTGTTTTGGCTGGGTACTGTGCATGCATGGAGGTCCCATGATTCATCATGGACTAATTCCCAGTACTGCACACTCCATATCTCCTGCTTACGGGGAGACAAATGGACAACGTCAACATCAGACAGAAAATAAAAGGGATGAAAAATCTGGATGCATGGAGTAGATTTCACATAGACTGTTTAGACAGCGTTCCCTAATCTGTGGCTCTCTACAATTCGGCGTTCAGGGCATGATGGGAGTTGTAGTTTTTGCAGCCGCCCGGGACTAACATGTTGGGGAGCTATGGCTCAGAATAAGGCTAGGTTGACATTGCTGTTTACATCCAACCCGTTCGGGGTCCAATCAGGCCTTTTTTTTTTTTTTCGAGCCGAACTGACCCTAAAATGGGTCGGGTGAAAACGGCTACTGCCGGGTCCTGACGGATCCCATTCACTTACATGGGGTCCATCAGTGATACAATAATTTTAGAGGAATTTAATGGGGGAAAAAATTGTGCTTGCACTATTCTCCCGTCGTTCAGACCGGATTCGGATTGCCGATGGAGCTTCATATAGCGGAGTCCGACGGCAATGTGAATGAGTCCCAAGACAATAGTGAATACGATAGGGTGACTTGATCAGGAATGCTAAAATAAAAGATGGATAGCGCTCCGTAGTGTGATACCGTTGATGCACAATTTAGGCTAGAGGTAAAAGAGCGCTTACCGCAACTGGTTACACTCAGCCAAATGCAACAATGGATAAAGACATAGATAGTAAGGCTTCTGCAGCTACTCCACGTCCGAAAGAATACAGCAAGAACAGGAACTCCAATGAAGTGACGGGATTGAGAGCGCAGGACACCCAGGTGAAAGGACATGAGGCTTATTCACCCATGATGCAACACGTTTCACAGATAGACTGCTTCATCAGGCATGCCTGATGAAGCAATCTATCTGTGAAACGCGTTGCATCATGGGTGAATAAACCTAATTTCCTTTTACCTGGGTGTCCTGTGCTCTCAATCCCGTCACTACATTGGAGTTCCTGTTTTCGTTGATCAGGAATGGACAGTTTGAGACCTGATGCATTGGCTCCTATGGAGAAATGTGGCTCTATAAGGCAGTGTTTCCCAACCAGGGTCCCTCCAGCTGTTGCAAAACAACAACTCCCAGCATGCCCGGACAGCCGTTGGCTGTCCGGACATGCTGGGAGTAGTAGTTTTGAAACAGCCGGAGGCACCCTGGTTGGGAAACACTGGTATAAGGTATACTTGGGGACATCGATGTGGCCAACGTTTAGCTTAGCACAGTGTGAGGTGTTGGGCACCAAAAGCCCAGGGCAAGAGGACGAGAGAGCGATTCCAGTGGCATCAGGAGAGCGCAGAAGGTACCAAGGGCACTATAAATTGTTTACATCCAACCAGTTCGGTGTCCGATCGGCACCACTATGAATTACTGGTACCAAGGGCACTATAAATAATAATAAAATAATATTAATAATAACAATAATCTCTGGTCCATTAGTTGTTTTGTACTTTACGCCAAGCTGGGATTTCTGTAATGTGATTGTATATTGATTAAGGGAGATTAAAAAAAAATAGTTTGCCATCATGCTGCCGCAAAGAAAATAATAAACCTTAAAGGGGTACTCCGGTGGAAAATATATATTTTTTTTAAATCAACTGGTGCCAAAAAGTTAAAAAGATTTGTAAAATTACTTCTATTAAAAAAAATCTCAATCCTTCCAGTACTTATTAGCTGCTGAATACTACAGAGGAAATTCTTTTCTTTTTGGATTTCTTTTCTGTCTGTCCACGGTGCTCTCTGCTGACACCTCTGTCTATTTTAGGAACTGTCCAGAGCAGCATATGTTTGCCATGGGGATTTTCTCCTGCTCTGGACAGTTCCTGACACGGACAGAGGTGTCAGCAGAGAGCATTGTGGTCAGACAGAAAAGAAATCCAAAAAGAAAAGAATTTCTTTTTTCAGCTGATCTGAACTGGAAGGATTAAGATTTTTTTTAATAGAAGTAATTTACAAATCTGTTTAACTTTCTGGCTCCAGTTGATTTAAAAAATAAAAAAAAAAAGTTTTCCACCGGAGTACGCCTTTAAGTATTTACTTTATTTGCGGAAGCATAATGGCAAAATATATATTTTTTCTTCTCCCTTAATCAATCACATTACAGAAATCCCAGCTTGGTGCAAAGTACGGAACAACTAATGCACCAGAGATTATTGTTATTATTAGTATTATTTTATTATTATTTATAATGCCTTTGGTACCAGTAATTTAAATTACTATTGTTTTTTAATAACAATATCAAAATGACTGCAAGTTTGTGCAACGGGTTAGAATAATTTATCTCAATTTATGTCAGGAGTGCAGTAAAATATCTCGATATATCAGGGATCAGGATGGTGCTGGCTGCATCTGTACTAGTCATGTATAAAGGCGCCTGGCCCTGACTGCATATCTGACATGTCTGCGGCTGATCCGTGTCCCTGACCATTAATGCCCCACAGTTCATTGGATCGCAACGCACCGTCTGTCCCCGTAGGCAGTGGAAGTGTTAAATACAAGATCATGATAACTGCTTTGGCATTCTGTGGACTTCTCAATGTGTTTAAAGTAAATGTAGTAGGGGGGCAATTCTGAGCCACAGCAGGAGGTGGGTGTTTTTTATTTTTTATTTCCAACAATAACTGACAGAGATTGTTTTCTAATGGCTCTAATAGCTGCTTCAAAACATAAAGAAATAAATATTTAAAAAATAATAATAATAATAATAATAATAAAAAAAATAAATAAATAATAATAATAATAAATCCTTTAAGGGACTTTTAAAATAATATAAATTAAATATATATTTATGTATATCTTATAATAAATCAATACATAAATATATAAATGTAAATATATACCATATATATATATATATATATATATATATATATATATATATATGCAGTCCTCTCCGATCCATAATATGCAGCAAATGTTTATATTTTATTTGAAGCACGTGGTGTGATGGTGCTGCTGTCTAGTGTAGTGTTTCCCAACCAGTGTACCCCCAGCTGTTGCAAAACTACAACTCCCAGCATGCCTGGACAGCATTTGTGTTTTGGTCTAGTGTAGTGTTTCCCAATCAGTGTTCCTCCAGCTGTTGCAAAACTACAAATCCCAGCATGCCTGGACAGCCTTCATGCTGCGGTCTAGTGTAGTGTTTCCCAATCAGTGTGCCTCCAGCTGTTTCAAAACAACAACTTGCAGCATGCCCAGACAGCCTTCGTGCTGCGGTCTAGTGTAGTGTTTCCCAACCAGTGTACCTCCAGCTGTTGCAAAACGCCAAATCCCAGCATGCCTGGACAGCCTTCGTGCTGCAGTCTAGTGCAGTGTTTCCCAATCAGTGTGCCTCCAGCTGTTGCAAAACTACAAATCCCAGCATGCCTGGACAGCCTTCGTGCTGCGGTCTAGTGTAGTGTTTCCCAACCAGTGTATCTTCAGCTGTTGCAAAACTATAACTCCCAGCAATGCCTGGACAGCCTTGGGCTGTCCGGGCATGCTGGAAGTTGTAGTTTTGCAACAGCTGGAGGCACACTAGTTGTAAAAACCCTGGTCTAGTGTAGAACTGTGCAGCCTGTGCTGCTCTGACTGACAGCGCAATAACAGGACATCTAAGGCTCATACATTTCCCAGCAGTTATTACCACCAATCCAATTGACTGAGGGAGGGAAGCAGAGTGTGCCGAGATTGCATGTCAAGTGTATGTTCACTCTACAGGAACGAGGCATGCTTTTACAGCGCAGGTGACTAACATGTTGGGCTTTGAACATATTCTGGCGCGGAGATCACCTACACCGCAAGAATAGACAATCCAGGAGACTGTTCTTTGTTCTGAAAAAATACTTGGGAGAAGAACAACACTTTGTTCTCAAAGTTTAAATGAGTTATGTAGCAGATAGAAGGTCATGATAACCTACGTTACAGCCTTCTCTTACAGATAGATTAGACCTTACAGCAGTAATGAGGCAGGGCGCCCTCTTCTGGCACCCAAGAAAGAGCTTCAAAATGCTGCCCACCACCCTCATTTCTAGAGATGAGCGAATTTTTTAAAAATTCGATTCGGCCGATTTGCCGAATTCCTCTATATTCCACATGTTGCCACAGTTTGCCTCTTGAGAACGCCTTGGAGACAGCGAAACATGTAGAGGCGGCAATCTAGTGTTTTTTAAAGTCGGTGTCAGAGTAGGCATATAGGGCTGCTGTGGAGCCCCTGATAGTGGAGTGATGTTGCTCTTAATATACAAGCATTAACCTACCTGACATGCTATTTTTAATCCTCACTTGCTGGGTGCATTATTATTTTTTCATTTTAACTTGATATACAATAAAAGTTATATTTTAGGGGGTACTATTTAGAGGTGTTTTGCACCCCAGGCTACGGCCTTGGGGTTAGGTAATTAGTTGTAATCTCCCGCATTATATGAACCCTACTAATTAAAACCTGTCTAGGCATGCTGGGAGTTGTAGTTTTGCAACATAATCCTGTGACCCTGCGTGGATAATAGTGCATGCTGGGCTTTTAGTGATAATTGATCACAGTAGAAATCCCATTCCTGAGCTCGTAGAATATATATATATATATATATATATATATATATATATATATATATATATTATCTCGGTTGAGGAATTTGACACAATCCGGCTTGTGTTATGTAGCTGAGCTGACAAGTTCAGCGGGTACCGTGCTCGCAACCTTTTCTAGACTAATGATCATTGCGCTTTTCTGTTTTATTGAAATGGGGCCGGAGTGTAAAAGCTGCAGCATTCTATACCATTCCCCCCATCCATCCCGTTCTGTTCCGCTGGCCACAGTTTTCTGTCATAAAACAATGGAGTTTAAAATCAGGCAAATAAAAAAAATAAAATAATTTTAAAAAGTCCAATTATTAGTCTGCCAAGAGATTGTAAAGTGTCCGAGCAAATAATTAGCTAAGGCCGATGCTTTCCTTTGCAGAACAAGATGGGTGTTAATTAACGTATTCTGTGAATGCTGCAGCCGGCGCGGCTCTGCCGAGAATCAAACGCAGGAGCCATCTTCGGCGCTGGCTGGAACATCACAAGTGCCTATGTTCAAAGACTTTGATCTTTAAGATATTATTAAGGCTTCTAATGATAACCTTTCATGCTTTTGTGTGAACGGAGCAAGTCTCGGTAATGTTATTTTGGGGGGACAAAGACATCTTCGCCTTCGGTCCTGCTCATTTCAGTCCGTGAGTAATTAGGCGTAATAATTCAAATCCACTTTATTTCTGCCCGAAGAAACTCAAAGTCAAAAGCCTGGAGACACGGGTTTCATTTGAGTCTCATTTTACCAAAAAAGGCCCAAGAATTTCAAAACCAATATTATGCTTGGGATAGCCATGGTTTTATTGTCGCAAATTTCACTTAAAGGGGTACTCCGCCCATAGACATCTTATCCCACATCCAAAGGACAGGGGATAAGATGTCTGATCGCGGTGGTCCTGCCGCTGGGGACCCTCGCTATCTCACTGCTGCAGCCTGAGGCTCGTGATCTCATGGCCACGTCCCTTCAATGCAAGTCTTTACCCTCAGTAAAGCTATCGTTGTCCGTAACTTCGCGTTGGAGTCTTTATTGCCTCCGTGCCTAGCCCAGAATCCAGCGGTATACCTTTGGGTGGTTTTAGGCTAAACCACGCCCTGGCGTCACAAATACAAGGGGTTAATGCCATCTGCCCCTAGGGTAACAACATCTGCCCTCATCACACCCCGGTACCACACATGTATCACTTCACCATCGAGATGCCTGGTCGAATCTTTAACTAGAGTGGTGGTTTCCAAACTGCAGGCCTTTAGATGTTGCAAAACTGCAACTCCCATCATGCCCGGACAGCCATTGGTGGGGCGGAGGTTTGTGACGTCACGGCCATGCCCCACTCGTGACTTCATGGCCATGCCCCCTCCCATAGACTTGCATTGAGGTGGCACGAGCATCACGTCATGAGCCTCTGCTCCGTATTGCAAGTCATTCGGGACAGAGTGAAGTTCGCTCCACGCATCGGATTTCTGGGGTGCAGCAGTCGAGATCACAGGGGTCCCCAGCGGCGGAGGTCGCACCCCCGAGATCAGACATCTTATCCCCCATCCTTTGAATAGGGGATAAGATGTCTTGGGACAGAGTACCCCTTTAAACTTACAAGTGACTGAAATAAAAAAAAAAACAAACAAAAAAAACGTAAAGTAACACTCTACAGGGCCTTGGCAATTTTTTGTGCGTGTGTTAAGATACCCTGCATTCATTTTCGGCAACACCATTTCCATTTGATGTATACAGGAAGGCTGTTGCATGATTTAACATTCCCTTCTGAAAAGATTCTTTTGGAGAATGTCGGCGTGTTGTTTTAAAAGAAAAAATGTGCTAAAACTAGGCGGCTTTAATGATGTGCAAAACTTTCTAGTCAGCGCAGATCTGAGGGTCACGTGACTCTACTTGAAGTTACTTCTGATGTGTAAAGAGATTTGCCAGAATTTCCCTCACAGAAAGTTTGTGATTTTTTTTTTTAAGTTAGCGGAAATTAAATAGTTGCACTGATGATCTACAAAAAAAAAAAAAAAAAAAAAAAAAATGGTATGGTAGTTTTATTTATTTATAATGTGGTGGTAATAGTATGGCAGTATTTTTTATTCACAGTGTGGTGGTAATAATATTATAGTATTATTTATTCCCACTGTGGTGGTAATAGTATGGCAGTATTATTTATTCCCACTGTGGTGGTAATAGTATGGCAGTATTATTTATTCCCACTGTGGTGGTAATAGTATGGCAGTATTATTTATTCCCACTGTGGTGGTAATAGTATGGCAGTATTATTTATTCCCACTGTGGTGGTAATAGTATGGCAGTATTATTTATTCCCACTGTGGTGGTAATAGTATGGCAGTATTATTTATTCCCACTGTGGTGGTAATAGTATGGCAGTATTATTTATTCCCACTGTGGTGGTAATAGTATGGCAGTATTATTTATTCCCACTGTGGTGGTAATAGTATGGCAGTATTATTTATTCCCACTGTGGTGGTAATAGTATGGCAGTATTATTTATTCCCACTGTGGTGGTAATAGTATGGCAGTATTATTTATTCCCACTGTGGTGGTAATAGTATGGCAGTATTATTTATTCCCACTGTGGTGGTAATAGTATGGCAGTATTATTTATTCCCACTGTGGTGGTAATAGTATGGCAGTATTATTTATTCCCACTGTAGTGGTAATAGTATGGCAGTATTATTTATTCCCACTGTGGTGGCAATAGTATGGCAGTATTATTTATTCACTATGTGGTGGTAATAGTATGGTGGCATTATTTATTCCTTTTGTGGTGGTAAAAGTAGGGTGGTATTATTTATTCTTAACTTGGTGGTAATAATATGGGGGTATTATTTATTTACAATGTGGTGGTAATAGAATGGTGGAATTATTTAGTTAAGATATGGGGATAATAATTATTTATAAAATGGAGGTTTTCAGTCCCTATGTGGTGGACATTTCTGGTCATTGTATAGTGGTATCATTTACTGGAGATATGATGGCAATGTATGTTCACTGTATGGTGGTAATATTCAGTGACAATATAGCAGTAATTTTTCATTAAAATATGAAGATAAAATGCAGTCATGGTATAGTGGTATTATTTATTGACTATTTGATGATCTTTATAATGTGGATGTATTTAAAAACTGTGTGGTGGTAGAATGTGGCCAAGTTATAGTGGTATTATTTAGTGACTATGGTATTTAGTGTATGGCCACTGTATGTTGGTAATTTTCAGTGACAGTAAAGCGGTCATTTTTCTTTACAAATGTGGAGGTGGCAGAATGCGGTCATGGTATAGTGGTATTATTCCATCAATGCCTGGCAGTATTTATTTTGTTATACTATATACAAATTACACTGTACATTATTTATAATTGGGATATTTTTTATGTGGTAGTAGGTACCGTATTTTCCGCCCTATAGGACGCTCCAAAACATAAGACGCACCCAATTTTAAATGAGGAAAATCTAGAATACAATGTAAAGTATAGGTCACAGTGATCTTCAACCAGTGGACCTCCAGATGTTGCAAAACTACAACTCCCGGCATGCCCGGACAGCCGCTGGCTGTCCGTGCGTGCCAGGAGTTGTAGTTCTGCAACATTTGGAGGTCCGCAGGTTGAAGACCACTGGTATAGGAGGTAATACTCACGTGTCCCCGTCGCTCCGGAACGTCTCTGCTGCCCGGTTTCCTCGCTCTCAGTCGCCGCCATCACGTCGCTACGCACGCCGCTACGCATGCCGCTACGCATGCCGCTACGTGCGTGACGATGTGATGATGACAAAGGAGAGCGCCAGCCATGCAGGGGATCCCGTCACGGAGCAGACACCGAGGAGGCAGGTAAGGTCCCTCCCGTTGCAGCCGGGTTAGTGTTACTTTCACTTCAGAAGCGGCGGTCGACTTTGATTGCCACGTCTGAAGGGTTAATACAGGGCTTCACCGTGGTGATGTCCTTTATTAGCCACGGGTCCTGGCCGTTGATGGCCGCAGGGACCACCGCGATAGGTGTGTATTCGCTGTATAAGACGCACCAACTTTTCCCCCCCAGTTTTGGGGAAGAAAAAGTGCGTCTTAAAAGTGCGTCTTATATCTTTAAAGGGGTTATCCAGGAAAAAAACTTTTTTTTTTTAAATATCAACTGGCTCCAGAAAGTTAAACAGATTTGTAAATTACTTCTATTAAAAAAATGTAGTCCTTTCAGTACTTATGAGCTTCTGAAGTTGAGTTGTTCTTTTCTGTCTAAGTGCTCTCTGATGACACGTGTCTCGGGAACTGTCCAGTTTAGAAGCAAATCCCCATAACAAACCTCTTCTAAACTGGGCGTTTCCTGAGACACGTGTCATCAGAGAGCACTTAGACAGAAAAGAACAACTCAACTTCAGAAGCTCATAAGTACTGAAAGGATTAAGATTTTTTTAATAGAAGTAATTTACAAATCTGTTTAACTTTCTGGAGCCAGTTGATATATATATATATATATATATATATATATATATATATATATATATATATAAGTTTTTTCCTGGATAACCCCTTTAAACAAGGTGCTGCCGAGTTGGCGTATTTAAGCGGTGACACATGGAAAATACAGTTAAAAATTGTTACTTATTCTTCCTAGGGCAACCTGAACCCCTACATGAGACCGTCCAATCTATATCTATACATTTGACCGATATACTACGCCATTACCTCATTTATTTTTCTCTAGTGTGAATTGTAGTAATATTTGTCTATATAACCTAGTTGAGTGATCCGGTCTACCTCTATACTCCTCAGGGTGCTTGTGTCAATTGTTTACCTAGTTCTCGCTCAATAAAAGAATTTTCTGTTAGATCTCTTCTCACACCATAAACCCCAGCAGGCAAAGGGCATTTACTTGCAGAACACAAATTGTCTATAAGCAGATCCTGGGAGCTTGTTTTGTGATGTGTATTACACCCCTGCAGAGTGCAGTGAAACGTTCCGCCATCTTTCTTGCTCATCTCCCAGGTGCTTGCGGATTCTTCTCCGTTTCTCGTGAGTCGTGACGGCTCCTCCTTGATCAGTGTCATTAGTTAGCCACCTTTCTATATGTCTTCTTGTCATAATCAATGCAGGTCTTTTTCTACGTATCCTAAATCTTTTGCCAATGTGATCGCTCGGCATCTCACTTTACTATGACTATGAATTCATCCCATCGCTATCCATATCTCTGTCTCTTACTATCTGTTTTATGTATTTTTCCTCCGTCAGTACTAAATCCTGCATAAGAACATCGAGGAAGGAGAACGTGTGAATCATCTGCAGCTTAACTCCAGAGACTCCAGAGACCGGCAACGTTATACGTAATGAAGTCACATGACCCAAATGTAAGGTTTGACGTCACATATGGTGGAACGCCAACCTCTCTCCCCTACCTAATATAAGGCTCAGTTCTCTGATAATTACTGACCCAGAATTGTTACTCTCATTCCTTCTACACCTCAGTGGTCACCAAAGTCATTCCCCTGACTTTCAGAGAATTTTGACATTTATGGGGGTTATGAAGTCCTAAAGAAATATCTCATTTCACTATTCGCAAGTTCTAACTATTGTTTCCACTTGTTGCCTTGTATACATGTACACTTCATTTCTTACCTCAGCTAGGAGAATGACCTATCTATCTATCTATCTATCTATCTATCTATCTACAAAACAAGGGTGGAACAGCACTTCACAGATCCGCTGTACAGGTGCGAGCAGCAGTAGCCCAGGTCAGGGGCTTGCAAATAATCCCCCCCAAAAATAGGTTGCTGCAGCAACATACGTTTTTGGGATTATCTATCTATCTATCTAATCTATCTCCTATCTATCTCATATCTATCTCATATCTATCTCATATCTATCTATTATCTGTCTATCTATCTCCTATCTATCCATCCATCCATCTCATATCTATCTCATATCTATCATCTATCTCATACCTATCTATCTATCTATCTATCTATCTATCTATCTATCTATCTCATATCTATCTATCTATCTCATATCTATCTATCTATCTATCTCATACCTATCTATCTATCTATCTCATATCTATCATCTATCTATCTATCTCATTTCTATTTCAATCTATCTCCTACCTATCTATCTATCTCATATCTATCTATTTCATACCTATCTGTCTATCTCATATCTATCTATATATCTCCTATCTATCTATCTATCTATCTATCATCTATCTCATATCTATCTATCTCATATCTATCTATCTATCTCCTATCTATCTATCTATCTATCTCATATCTATCTCATACCTCTCTATCTACCTCATATCTATCTATCTATCTATCTATCTATCTCATACCTCTGTATCTATCTCATATCTATCTATCTATCTATCTGTCTGTCTGTCTGTCTGTCTGTCTGTCTGTCTATCTATCTATCTATCTATCTCCTATCTATCTATCTATCTATCTATTTATCTATCATCTATCTCATATCTATCTATCTATCTATTCCATATCTATCTATCTATCTATCTATCTACAAAAACCAAAAGGATTCTGCAGCACTCCGTAGTGCTTGAAAATGGCCGCAATTGGCGACCGAGACGTTGCGCTGTTCTGATGGAATAAAATACTCATCTTTTCTTCACTACTACGGAATGCTGCATAATCCTTTTGGTTTTTGTCTACAGTGCCTGGGACCGGGCTTTTGTCTGCTTGCACTCCCCTACATCTCCGTATATCTGGTGTGCTGCTCCACCACCATTTTTGTATCTATCTATCTATCTCATATATATCTATCTATCTTTCATCTATCTCATGTCTATCTATCTATCATATGTCTATCTATCTATTTCTATAGGACATTGTTCACATTCTGTAGGGTAGATTGCATTTTTTTTTTTTTTAAATCGTTCTTTATTTAATCGTTATTTAGTCTTCGATTTACTGTTCATTTATCATCTATTCTTAGCCAGTATAAAATGATAGGTGCTGCAGCAACCTACTTTTTTGGGGATTATCTATCTATCTATCTCATATCTATCTTTCTACCTATCTAATCTATCTCATATCTATCTATCTATCTATCTAGTGTACACTATCTATTTCATATCTATCTATCTCATATCTATCTATCTATCTCCTATCTATCTATCTAGTGTATACTATCTATCTCATATCTATCTCATATCTATCTATCTATCTATCTCAGATCTATCTATCTAGTGTATAATATCTATCCATCCCTAGTGTAGAACAATGCAGTCCTAGCAGTTATAAATAAATATCCTATCTGTCCATGGACAATCTGTGTCCTCTTTCCGCCCAGTGCCCGTACATTGAGCTCTCTGTGCCCATCACATCTCTGTGCTTCATGGTACCACTTCCTGTTTCCAGGCCGTGAGCCAAGATGGAGGATCCAGATAGCTGGAAGAATGTAGCCCTAGGATTCCGATTGCTGTTTCAACTGTTATTAATTAACAATTTGCTAATTAGTTTCACTTTGATGAGCATCAAACCGCTGACTAATTAAAGTGCATCCGACTAAAAGCAGATGGTTCTCCCTGCTCCTGTGCACGCTTTAGAAAGGACAAAACATTGGAAATATTTAGGAAGCAATTTGACAATACAACATCCATAGTCTTATAAGGATCTTATTGCTTAAGTGCTCAGAATTTTCAGAAGTCTCTGGTGATCGGATTCAGAAATGAATCCATATTTAAAAGGAGTCAGTACATCTAGAAATCTGCGGCACATTGGCATCGTGTACATGATTAGTATTGGCTAAGTAGATTTTAGCTGCAGAATTATGAATGTGAACTGATGAGCAAAAGCGGAGTTCTCTCTAAAGAAGCTTCATATATTCTATGGTCATACCCGGAGCTAAATTCAGAATCCAGTTTCCTGTTCTAAGAGAGCAGGGCATTGTGGGAACCTGTAATATTTCCAGTCCAAACAGGTAGAAGTTTAGAAGCAAATAAGTTTAAAAACTAAAGATGTGATTGGTCAGTAGGGTATTATGTGAAATGCATGAGGATCACTTATAATACATGACACACGTTCAATCCATGGTGCTGCCCGTTGTGCCCTTATAAGGTGACCATTGGGGCTTCTTACTATCCATTAAATAGCATTTAGGCTGTGTTCACATGTTGCTGTTATGTTGTGGTAATGTAAAGAATTACAAAGTATTGATATAGTAACATTACCAAAATGTGACTACAGCCTGCACTAGTGGATGTCATGCTTTACAGATGCTGGTGAGTTCACTAGAGCAATTTGCTTACAGTATATCTGTGGCATTAGCTAGAGAGACTAGCAAAGGTATTTTTGTGCATTGCAATAATTTTACTGCACAATGGGTTAACATTTCTTCCATATTCTCTACATAGTTGAATGGTGTTTTGATCACATGCTACTCCTAACCAATCATTGAAGGGAAATAAAGAAGAGTAGGACCCAAATTTGGTATCTTCTCGTTCTGCTATTGCTGGGCATATCTACATCTAGGCCATATGTCTTCATCTAGGTGCCATCTTGTCCACACTCAAGCCACTGTTGTTGCTCCTGTCCTGTCCATGCATTGACGTTATTGTTCTACAAAGATTTTTGTCACTGAGAATTTTGTTGTTGGCCTTTGGCCAGTTAGAAGAAGGAATGTCCAGCGCAGGATAAGGTCAAACAGGAACTTTATTAGCGATCACACGGAGCACACAGAAACACCTTTCTGTGTGCTCCATGTGATCGCTAATAAAGTTCCTGTTTGACCTTATCCTGCGCTGGACATTCCTTTTCTACTTCTGCCTATTGGACAGGTGGCACAGCCAGTAAGTCCGGATGCGGATGGGAAAGTCAGGCTGAGGTGAGTCGCCAATTTTTGCTGATATTTGGCCAGAGTTAGTGATGCAACCCTGCCATGTCAGGAAGATTTCCCCGGATGCGCCTTTCCAAGTGTTCCACAGCTTCAATGACAGAAGGTGTTTGGTCACAGAGGAACATTGAGTTAGTGGTGCAGCATTTAGCTAGTGTTATATACAGGAAAGAGGTAAGAGCCATGGCTGTGTATCTGCAATCTGTCATCCTTCCTGCCTACCCCAGAGGGTCAACATTTGTTGTACATGAAAGAACATGTAAGGTTTTCCTCTCATCTCAGCAGCAGGAACTATGTGCTTAGTGCAATTATTTCCTTGCTGTTGCTGTTTTTTTCCCCTTTTTGCTTACATTGCTCTTTGCAAAGCCAGTGCTGCAGCCCCTCACCATCTAAATGCCATCTATAAAAATGTACTGTGAAAATCATCCCTCAGCACAGTGTTCAGTCCAAAGCACTTTCATTAGCACTATGTCATTGCATAGCAGAGAAGAGTGGGTGATGTGCTGTGATTGGCCAGAAAAAGGAAGTAATTGTGCAGTTGCTACTGGCAAATGACTCAGCCCTGATCCCACTCTCTGAAATTAGAACTAGTTGTGCACCATTGTGGGGACTCTCATGGATCAATAACATCCATGAAAGCACTAAATGTATCTTATCACCACTCTGGAGGGTTAATGTAACAAAATTATGTAGGTTTATAAAAATCTTCTGAAATGACTTGTACGCTCTAAGGGATATGTCAGCAGTTACTGAAATGCGATCTTGTCCATAGCTCATATTGTCCCGGGTGGAGTTGCTATTTGGAATAACAGTGTGATAAAGCAGAGCAGAGTATAAGGGAGGCTGCAGGACGTCAGACTGCAGTATATTCACAATGCACTGAAGCTTGCAGAGCTAAGGAAATCACATCTCACTGATTGTAAATGGGGAAGCACATTATGCAGATCACACTGACAACCGCAGGATAAATTGAGAACTTTTTTTTCTTTTTTGTTTCCAGTAACAGAACAAATCTGCTATTCTCCGCCATGCAGCAGATATGGTGTAAATACATTGCTTGTCTCTTATCCTGATCTCTGTGAATATGTAACCAGCAAACAATGCATGCATTTTAGAACAGCGTGAAGGACAGCTACAGTCTCATACACAAGTTTATCCATTCATCATGAAAATACATATTTTTTTGTTAAGAAATCTATGGGCAAATAATACAGTAACTAGTAACAACTCATTCATCCATATACAGATAAACGGCATTTGCTATTTAGGAAACAGTCAACATTCCTGCTGTTTCTATAGCTTTCCATTAGGACAATACATTTCCCAGTGAAGAGATATATAAACAGCAGGAATGGTGACTGTTTACTAGGTTTTAAAGTGTCTCTTTCATTGCAAAATAGGATAACAATCACTCCATAGGCAAATGTGCATTAGATGCAGCCATAAATGTGTGTAACCTGTATTGCTTGGCTCTTTATGGTATGGAGCTCTAGAGCTGTGTGCACTGACCAATCAGACTTCTCCTCTTTGCTTACTGTCACGATGCCGGCTGGCAGGTAGTGGACCCTCTGTGCCAGAGAGGGATTGGCGTGGACCGTGCTAGTGGACCGGTTCTAAGCCACTACTGGTTTTCACCAGAGCCCGCCGCAAAGCGGGATGGTCTTGCTGCGGCGGTAGTGACCAGGTCGTATCCACTAGCAACGGCTCACCTCTCTGGCTGCTGAAGATAGGCGCGGTACAAGGGAGTAGGCAGAAGCAAGGTCGGACGTAGCAGAAGGTCGGGGCAGGCAGCAAGGATCGTAGTCAGGGGCAACGGCAGAAGGTCTGGAAACACTGGCAAGGGACACACAAGGAACGCTTTCACTGGCACTAAGGCAACAAGATCCGGCAAGGGAGTGCAAGGGAAGTGAGGTAATATAGGGAGTGCACAGGTGATAACTCTAATTGGAACCACTGCGCCAATCAGCGGCGCAGTGGCCCTTTAAATCGCAGAGACCCGGCGCGCGCGCGCCCTAGGGAGCGGGGCCGCGCGCGCCGGGACAGAACAGACGGGGAGCGAGTCAGGTAGGAGAGCCGGGGTGCGCATCGCGAGCGGGCGCTACCCGCATCGCGAATCGCATCCCGGCTAGCAGCAGGATCGCAGCGCCCCGGGTCAGAGGACGTGACCGGGGCGCTGCAGCGGAGGAGGTGAAGCGAGCGCTCCGGGGAGGAGCGGGAACCCGGAGCGCTCGGCGTAACAGTACCCCCCCCCTTGGGTCTCCCCCTCTTCTTGGAGCCTGAGAACCTGAGGAGCAGACTTTTGTCAAGGATGTTGTCCTCAGGTTCCCAGGATCTCTCTTCAGGACCACAACCCTCCCAGTCTACTAAAAAAAAATTTTTTCCTCTGACCTTTTTGGCAGCCAAAATCTCCTTGACCGAGAAGACGTCCGAGGAGCCGGAAACAGGAGTGGGAGGAACAGATTTGGGAGAAAAACGGTTGAGGATGAGTGGTTTGAGAAGAGAGACGTGAAAGGCATTAGGGATACGAAGAGAAGGAGGAAGAAGAAGTTTATAAGAGACAGGATTAATTTGACACAGAATTTTGAAAGGACCAAGATAGCGTGGTCCCAACTTGTAGCTAGGGACACGGAAGCGGACATATTTAGCGGAGAGCCATACCTTGTCTCCAGGGGAAAAAACGGGGGGAGCTCTTCTTTTCTTATCCGCGAACCTCTTCATGCGTGAAGAAGCCTGTAAGAGAGAATTTTGGGTCTCTCTCCATATAATGGAAAGGTCACGAGAAATTTCATCCACAGCGGGCAGACCAGAGGGCAAGGGGGTAGGGAGGGGGGGAAGAGGGTGACGGCCGTACACCACGAAAAATGGGGATTTGGAGGAAGATTCAGAGACCCTGAAGTTATACGAGAATTCGGCCCATGGAAGGAGATCTGCCCAGTCATCCTGGCGGGAGGAAACAAAATGTCGCAAATAATCACCCAGGATCTGGTTAATTCTTTCTACTTGTCCATTGGACTGGGGATGATATGCAGAGGAAAAATTTAATTTAATCTTGAGTTGTTTACAGAGAGCTCTCCAGAATTTAGACACGAATTGGACCCCTCTATCCGAGACAATCTGCGTAGGCAACCCGTGAAGACGAAAAATGTGTACAAAAAATTGTTTAGCCAACTGAGGCGCAGAAGGAAGACCAGGAAGAGGAATGAAATGTGCCATTTTGGAGAATCGATCAACGACCACCCAAATAACGGTGTTGCCACGGGAAGGGGGTAAATCAGTAATAAAATCCATACCAATCAGAGACCAAGGCTGTTCGGGGATAGGCAGAGGATGAAGAAAACCAGCGGGCTTCTGGCGAGGAGTCTTATCCCGGGCACAGATAGTGCAGGCTCGCACAAAGTCCCCAACATCCGTCTCCAGAGTTGGCCACCAATAGAAGCGGGAGATGAGTTGCACAGATTTCTTGATGCCCGCATGACCTGCGAGATGGGAGGAGTGACCCCATTTGAGGATTCCGAGGCGTTGGCGTGGAGAAACAAAGGTCTTTCCTGGAGGAGTCTGTCTGATGGAGGCAGGAGAAGTGGAGATCAGGCAGTCAGGTGGAATGATGTGTTGCGGAGGGAGATCAACTTCTGAGGCATCCGAGGAACGAGAGAGAGCATCGGCTCTAATGTTCTTATCGGCAGGACGAAAGTGAATCTCAAAATTAAATCGGGCAAAGAACAGAGACCACCGGGCCTGGCGAGGATTCAGCCGTTGGGCCGACTGGAGGTAGGAGAGGTTCTTGTGGTCGGTGTAGATAATAACAGGAAATCTTGATCCCTCCAGCAGATGCCTCCATTCCTCAAGTGCTAATTTAATGGCTAGAAGTTCTCGATCCCCGATGGAGTAGTTCCTCTCCGCTGGAGAGAAGGTCCTAGAGAAAAAACCACAAGTGACAGCATGCCCGGAAGGATTTTTTTGTAGAAGAACAGCTCCAGCTCCTACTGAGGAGGCATCAACCTCCAATAGGAAGGGTTTGGAAGGGTCAGGTCTGGAGAGCACGGGAGCCGAAGAAAAGGCAGACTTGAGTTGTTTAAAGGAGTCTTCTGCTTGAGGAGGCCAGGACTTGGGATCAGCATTTTTCTTGGTTAAAGCCACGATAGGAGCCACAATGGTAGAAAAATGTGGAATAAATTGCCTGTAATAATTGGCGAACCCCAAAAAGCGTTGGATAGCACGGAGTCCGGAGGGGCGTGGCCAATTTAAGACGGCAGAGAGTTTGTCTGGATCCATCTGTAGTCCCTGGCCAGAGACCAAATATCCTAGAAAAGGAAGAGATTGGCATTCAAACAGACATTTCTCAATTTTGGCATAGAGTTGGTTGTCACGAAGTCTCTGAAGAACCATACGGACATGCCGGCGGTGTTCCTCTAGATTGGCAGAAAAAATTAGGATATCGTCCAGATATACCACAACACAGGAGTATAATAGATCACGAAAAATTTCATTGACAAAGTCTTGGAAGACGGCAGGGGCATTGCACAGTCCAAAGGGCATGACCAGATACTCAAAGTGTCCATCTCTGGTGTTAAATGCCGTTTTCCACTCGTCCCCCTCTCTGATGCGGATGAGGTTATAGGCGCCTCTTAAGTCCAATTTAGTGAAGATGTGGGCACCTTGGAGGCGATCAAAGAGTTCAGAGATGAGGGGTAAGGGGTAGCGGTTCTTAACCGTGATTTTATTAAGACCGCGGTAGTCAATGCAAGGACGTAGGGAGCCATCTTTTTTGGAGACAAAGAAAAATCCGGCTCCGGCAGGAGAGGAGGATTTACGGATAAAGCCCCTTTTTAGATTCTCCTGGACGTATTCGGACATGGCAAGAGTCTCTGGGGCAGAGAGAGGATAAATTCTGCCCCGGGGTGGAGTAGTACCCGGGAGGAGGTCGATAGGGCAATCATAAGGCCTGTGAGGAGGTAGAGTCTCAGCTTGTTTTTTGCAGAAAACATCCGCGAAGTCCATATAGGCCTTGGGGAGACCGGTTACTGGAGGAACCACAGAGTTACGGCAAGGGTTACTGGGAACCGGTTTTAGACAGTTCTTGGAACAAGAGGACCCCCAACTCTTGATCTCCCCAGTGGACCAATCCAGGGTTGGGGAATGAAGTTGAAGCCAGGGAAGTCCAAGGAGAATCTCCGAGGTGCAATTGGGGAGGACCAAAAGTTCAATCCTCTCATGATGAGATCCGATGCTCATAAGAAGGGGCTCCGTGCGGAAACGTATGGTACAGTCCAATCTTTCATTATTTACACAATTGATGTAGAGGGGTCTGGCGAGACTGGTCACAGGGATGTTGAACCTGTTGACGAGAGAGGCCAAAATAAAATTTCCTGCAGAACCAGAGTCCAAGAAGGCCACTGTAGAGAAGGAGAAGGCAGAAGCAGACATCCGCACAGGCACAGTAAGACGTGGAGAAGCAGAGTAGACATCAAGGACTGTCTCACCTTTGTGCGGAGTCAGCGTACGTCTTTCCAGGCGGGGAGGACGGATAGGACAATCCCTCAGGAAGTGTTCGGTACTAGCACAGTACAGGCAGAGGTTCTCCATACGGCGTCGTGTCCTCTCTTGAGGTGTCAGGCGAGACCGGTCGACCTGCATAGCCTCCACGGCGGGAGGCACAGGAACAGATTGCAGGGGACCAGAGGAGAGAGGAGCCGAGGAGACGAAACGCCTCGTGCGAACAGAGTCCATATCTTGGCGGAGTTCCTGACGCCTTTCAGAAAAACGCATGTCAATGCGAGTGGCTAGGTGAATAAGTTCATGTAGATTAGCAGGAATTTCTCGTGCGGCCAGAACATCTTTAATGTTGCTGGATAGGCCTTTTTTGAAGGTCGCGCAGAGGGCCTCATTATTCCAGGACAATTCTGAAGCAAGTGTACGGAATTGTACGGCATACTCGCCAACGGAAGAATTACCCTGGACCAGGTTCAACAGGGCAGTCTCAGCAGAAGAGGCTCGGGCAGGTTCCTCAAAGACACTTCGGATTTCCGAGAAGAAGGAGTGTACTGAGGCAGTGACGGGGTCATTGCGGTCCCAGAGCGGTGTGGCCCATGACAGGGCTTTTCCGGACAGAAGACTGACTACGAAAGCCACCTTAGACCTTTCAGTGGGAAACAGGTCCGACATCATCTCCAGATGCAGGGAACATTGGGAAAGGAAGCCACGGCAAAACTTAGAGTCCCCATCAAACTTATCCGGCAAGGATAAGCGTATCCCAGGAGCGGCCACTCGCTGCGGAGGAGGTGCAGGAGCTGGCGGAGGAGATGACTGCTGAAGCTGTGGTAGCAACTGTTGTAGCATAACGGTCAGTTGAGACAGCTGTTGGCCTTGTTGCGCAATCTGTTGTGACTGCTGGGCGACCACCGTGGTGAGGTCAGCGACAACTGGCAGAGGAACTTCAGCGGGATCCATGGCCGGATCTACTGTCACGATGCCGGCTGGCAGGTAGTGGACCCTCTGTGCCAGAGAGGGATTGGCGTGGACCGTGCTAGTGGACCGGTTCTAAGCCACTACTGGTTTTCACCAGAGCCCGCCGCAAAGCGGGATGGTCTTGCTGCGGCGGTAGTGACCAGGTCGTATCCACTAGCAACGGCTCACCTCTCTGGCTGCTGAAGATAGGCGCGGTACAAGGGAGTAGGCAGAAGCAAGGTCGGACGTAGCAGAAGGTCGGGGCAGGCAGCAAGGATCGTAGTCAGGGGCAACGGCAGAAGGTCTGGAAACACTGGCAAGGGACAGACAAGGAACGCTTTCACTGGCACTAAGGCAACAAGATCCGGCAAGGGAGTGCAAGGGAAGTGAGGTAATATAGGGAGTGCACAGGTGATAACTCTAATTGGAACCACTGCGCCAATCAGCGGCGCAGTGGCCCTTTAAATCGCAGAGACCCGGCGCGCGCGCGCCCTAGGGAGCGGGGCCGCGCGCGCCGGGACAGAACAGACGGGGAGCGAGTCAGGTAGGAGAGCCGGGGTGCGCATCGCGAGCGGGCGCTACCCGCATCGCGAATCGCATCCCGGCTAGCAGCAGGATCGCAGCGCCCCGGGTCAGAGGACGTGACCGGGGCGCTGCAGCGGAGGAGGTGAAGCGAGCGCTCCGGGGAGGAGCGGGAACCCGGAGCGCTCGGCGTAACACTTACCCTTTCAATCTTGGAGCATGAGTCTTATTTTTTAGGCTGAGGCACAGAGACTGAAACATCATACCCCACATGCCAGTAGTATACACATAGCTACTTCCTACCTTACTTCTCTATCCATTAAGCACAGCAAAAAAACATAGCATACTCTCTGCGATGCCATGGTGCGGTGTGAGCAGGTAAGAAGGGAACCACAGGACAGCAAGGAAAGGGTTACCCTAAGCACTGAAAAGGCTGACAGTGCAGTACAACTACTACTAGTAAAGATTGCATGTGGGAGTAGAAGGGGTTACTGATGCACTGGCTCTGTAAGGTGCTATGAGCACCAAGGAAATAAACAGCAACAGCAAGGAATGAGTTACTTTAGGCACTGTGCTGCTAACTTGAGAGGTTAGCTTTGCTTTACCTTGTATGGACAGTGCAGATGCATTAGAAACTCACAGATGAAGATACATACTATAAGCTTCCTTTCTCTCTCTCTCTCTCTCTCTCTCTCTCTCTCTCTCTCTCTCTCTCTCTCTCTCTCTCTCTCTCTCTCTCCAACTTGCTAATGCTAAGCATCACCCCTCCATTTCCTATAATCTGTCTTACTGAGGCTGTTATTAAATATGTTTTTAACCTAACAACAGGCAGTGGACTGCAGATTTTAGGGAAGGGAGATAACTAGTGGCCAATTGACCGGGCCGACTCTGGGGAAAGGTACATTTTTGGTAAATTAAGTGATTTACAAAAAATGTAAGGAATTACATTGACATCAAATAAAGGGGAATTGTTTGAAATGACAGAGACCAAGGGTCTACCCAGATGAGGTCACCTTACCTCTAAATGATGGTTTACACTTTATGATCAAATAATATAAACCTAAATGCTAAGAACCTGATTTTTTTTCTTTAGCAGTGATGCAATTCTAAACAACTCATATGTTACAAATATGTCAGGTGATGGGTGGAATTATACAGTGAGGGGGTGTGTATTAGACATACATGCCAAACAGTAACATGGAGTAGCTTTCCTCCCAGCTCTATGACAGTCCTAACAACAACCCACTCCATCCTATGGGTCCATTAAGGAAATAGAAGAAAATAAAGTAGAGATCTCTCTGTCCCAGCCGGAGATGGGGGAGGGCATGTTTTTTTCATGTTCCGCATTATGTTTATGTTGCATCCAAGTCGGAATTAGAAAAAAAAAAAAAAAAAAAGCTCTTTCCTTTGAAATATTGAGAGGCTAATTGACAGTGAGAGCTCTAATGAGGAAAAAAAATAAACGAATCTGCAAATGTTTCTGGGAAGGAAATAATTAGGACAGATGATGGTGTAAATCACTAGAGATAGGAACTATCCATTACCATTTCACCAAACTGTGACTGGGGGCTGTTTATAGCATAACACGGGAGGCTGCGCACAGGTTTAACCCTTTAAATGTGCTATGCAAACAATACCTTTATAGGTTCCTGTGATACCTGCAGGCTTAGTTCTGTCTACAGTTTTGTTCAATGTGTTAAGTATGCAGCGATTTTCGCTTCATGTAAACTCAAAAAAAAAATAAAAAAATTTTGGGTATTTAGGTTAAAATATATACAGAGTTACATTGTTCATAAGGTTAAAAAAAAAGTCCCTCAAGTTCAACCTATATCCCAATTGTGTCCCTATTGTGTTGATCACGAGGCAGGAAAAAATCCCTTATGAGGCTGATGCCAATTGCCCCATACCAGGGGGAATTCCATCCTGATTCCAAATATTGCAATAAGAATAAATCCCTGGATAAATGTTCTGTCCCTATAAATCTAGTATTCAAAACCCATATCACCATAACCTATATCACTTCTGCTGACAGAGAGTTCCATAGTCTCACTGCTGTTACTGTAAAGAACCCCCGTCTGTGCTGGTGTAGAAACCTTCTTTCCTCTAAACATATAGGATACCCCTTGTTATAGATACAGTCCTGGTATAAGTAGGTAATGGGAGAGATCTCTGTACTGTCTCTGCTGCACTGGCCCTCATACTATACAGTGACCCTACAATGGCCCCAACATACGATAATTTCAACATACGATGGCCTCTCAGAGGCCATCGCATGTTGAAGGCAGCATCAACATACGATGCTTTTGTATGTTGGGGTCATCGCATAAACGGCTACCCGGCAGTGCAGACTTCTTCAGCTGCCGCCGGATAGCCGTTTACGGTGCCCCGTGTGGTCCACTGACGATCACTTATCTGTCCTCGAGGCTACGGCGCGTCCTCTTCAAGATCCCCTGCATCGTCGGCGCTCTCCATCGTCGTCATCACGTCGCACGCCGTCCCATCATCCAATAGGAGCGGTGTGCGTAACGACGTGATGGCAGCGACGGAGAGCGAGCAAGCCGGGGAAGCAGAGGCCTTGCCGGAGCGTCGGGGACACCCTGGGGACGCGGCGACAGTGATGGACGGCGTCATCCCGGGCAGCGGTGACGAGCGGTGACGGTCCAGAGCTGTGGGGACAGGTGAGTACAACTTCCTCTACCAGTGGTCTTCAACCTGCTGACCTCCAGATGTTGCAAAACTACAACTCCCAGCATGCCAGCATGCTGGGTGTTGTAGTTTTGCAATATCTGGAGGTCCGCAGGTTGTAGACCCCTGTCCTATACTTTACATTGCACGGATCCCTCAACATACGATGGTTTCAACAAACGATGGTCCATTTGGAACGGATTACCATCGTATGTTGAGAGACCACTATACTGTAGTAATGATACCTTCTATTATAGGGGTTCACATTGCACTGGACTAATACAAGCAAGTAAGATATAAAATATTCAGACTCCTCGATCAGACATCTTATCCCCTATTCCTTGGATGAGAGATGAGATGTATTTTGCCAAAATACCCCTTGAATGGAATATGGAGATAGTATTCTAATACTTGATATAGAATGCCTAGGGTTCCATATAGGGACCTCAGCTTTAGGCATACCTCTTTGTGAGATACTTTTAAGCACCATCCAAGGTTAAAGGGTTACTCCGCTCCCCAGCGTCCGGAACATTCAGTTCCGAACGTGTGCGTGGGCTTCCGTATTCACACCCGCACATCACATGACGGGGCGTGATGACATGAGTTGGCGGGCGTGAACACGGAAGGCCGCACACAGCGTTTGGAACGCAATGTTCCGGATTCTGGGTAGCGGAGTAACCCTTTAAACCTGAAATGCCAATATAGCCTTCCAGAAATGAATATTTTGGAGCACATTTGCATAGGTCCCTACATTTCTAATAACATATGTATTGTAGTATTTGCAGTGGCGTTCTCTGTCCCTCACACGTTCAGTACTGCAACAGGCCGCGACAAGCAGCCATGAGATTGTCAACGTCTCCTTCTGATCTTGATTTTTATTAAAAGCAATAATAACCTTTTATCTGCATTGGTTTTGCCTTCCTTACATTGCGCTTCTCTATAATTTCACAGTAGGTTGTTGAGAAAGCCTCACAAAAAAGGAATTGATGAGGAAGGATTAAAGTGGCGCTGGGAACGTTAGATCCTTTACCCTCTTGAGACTCTCAAATGCATTATTGTTAGGAAAAATAATCTATTGAACAGAATCAACAGCGTGTTTAACCTAAAGTTTCAGGTCAGGTATCGTACGCTTGCCGGTTGATTTCCTTTGAAACAGACAATGTTATGGGCTGGTCCAGGAGACCTCCATAGGTTACAACCACTGGATAACCTCAAATGATAATCCCATTATCCTCCTAGAAATGTTTTTTTTTTTGAGCTGATGTTTCTATTTCATGACCAGAATTCCAGAAAAATAGTCAAGAGGGATTTATAACACAAAAAAAGCTGATGATATGTGCCTACAGTATATATTCCAATCCAAACATATATCCTATTGGTAGAAACCCAGGTAAGACAGTGGTCCCTCAACATACCATGGTAATCCATTCCAAATGGACCATCGTTTGTTGAAACCATCGTATGTTGAGGGATCCGTGCAATGTAAAGTATAGGACAGGGGTCTACATCCTGCGGACCTCCAGATGTTGCAAAACTACAACACCCAGCATGCCCGGACAGCCAACGGCTGTCCGGGCATGCTGGGAGTTGTAGTTTTGCAACATCTGGAGGTCCGCAGGTTGAAGACCACTGGTATTGGAGGTTATACTCACGTGTCCCCTCCGCTCCGGTGCGTCACCACTCATCACCACTGCCCTGGATGTTGCCCTCCATCGCTGTCACCGCGTCCCCAGGGTGTCCCCGACGCTCCGGCAAGGCCTCTGCTTCCCCGGCATCCTCGCTCCCCGTCGCCGCCATCACGTTGTTACGCACGCCGCTCCTTTTGGATGACGGGACGGCATGCGCAGCGACGTATGACGACGATGGAGAGCGCCGACGATGCAGGGGATCCCGAAGAGGACGCGCCGGAGCCCCGAGGACAGGTAAGTGATCGTCAGCGGACCACACGGGGCACCGTAATCGGCTATCCGGCAGCAGCTGAAGCAGTCAGCTCTGCCAGATAGCCGTTTATGCGTTGCCCCGACATACAAAAGCATCGTATGTTGATGCTGCCTTCAACATGCGATGGCTTCTGAGAGGCCATCGTATGTTGAAATGATCATATGTCGGGGCCATCGTAGGTCGGGGGTCACTGTAGTGGAAGAACGAATAATCTATCTGCAGCTTGGACCCATCTATAGGTGCTAATAGTCATTTGCTCATATGGGCCATAGGGACCTTTAAAGGGGTACTCTGGTGGAAAACATGTTAAACAGATTTGTAAATTACTTCTATTTAAAAATCTTAATCCTTCCGGTACTTATCAGCTGCTGTATACTGCAGAGGAAGTTGTGTAGCCTGCTTCAGTCTGACCACAGTGCTCTCTGCTGAGATCTCTGTCCATGTCAGAAACACATGGAACAAATCTCCATAGCAAACCTATTCTGCTCTGGACAGTTCCTGACATGGACAGAGGTGTCAGCAGAGAGCACTGTGGTCAGACAGAAAATACATTAAGAAAGAGAAGAACTTCCAGTGGAGCATACAGCAGCTGATAAGTACTGGAAGGATTAAGATTTTTAGATAGAAGCCATTTACAAGTCTGTTTAAAAAAAAAAAAAAAAAAAAACAGTTTTCCACCCAATATCCCTTTAAGCCCTTTCAGGCTCAGAACCCTATAGTTACTCGTCTCTTGGGTGTCAATCCCATGAAGACTTTAAAAATGTAGTTATTGGTCCTCACCCTGTATATTTTACATAACAGAAAACTAATATTTTATTAGAGCAGAATTAAATTTGCCAAATTACTTTTTTTTTTTTACATGATTTACTGTTGATTCAATAATGACTCTATAATGATAATGAATCTATTATATATCTATGTCATTTATTGTCATGTAATATATATATATATATATATATATATATATATATATATATATATATATATATATTGTAAGGGAGAGCAGAACAATCCACGATATAGAAGTAAGTGGGTGCAGGGATCTCAGGGACCCCGGTCCTGGTTCCAATACAGTGACCCCCCGACCTACGATGGCCCCGACATACGATAATTTCAACATGCGATGGCCTCTCAGAGAGAGATACATATCTAGCATATCTGGCCAACTTATTCTTTGTTTGTATTACACATACTGGGGAGTGGCTACCTCCATGTTGGCTCTTGCACCCCACCCACCTCTATTAGGTGTATATTAGGTGCCTTGGATGTTTCAGATCTTGTAATGCCTGCTGTACTGTTCACACAGAGGCATATTCATAGTGTAGGGTCCGTCCCAAAATGGGGTCACCTTACCGTGGTGGGACGGTCCACGCTATTTGGTCGCCAAATTTGCAAGCTAAGTACCTCATAATTTCATATTTTCATTTATTGCATTACAGCTGTATAGCTTTTCATGTTCTATCTGTATACTCATGTATACTCATGTTTTATCTATATCTTTGTGCTAGCAGTGTGCTGCTGTATTCTCCTGTTGCTGTATATTTCTATCTATCTATCTCATATCTATCTATCAATCACATATTTATCTATCTATCTACCTATCTTTTACATTTTTATTTCATATCTGTCGAGCTACAATTCTAATCTAATTTCTACAAGTAAAAGAAATGCACCAAAACAGGTTCCTCCAGCGTCTCCCGCTGTATTAAAGCTGACCTCTCCTTTCTTCTGGCAGAACACAGAAATATACTTCCAGCAATCCTTCAGCGATGCACAAGAAATGTAATTTCACGATATGAAAACTTCTGTCTGGTTCCAGAGCAGGGCAATGAATAGAAATGCATTCAGGATGGACATTGTGTTTGATGAGCAATAGGAGATGCAGTTTTATATATCCAGGGTTACTTGCTGTTTTGGCACTTTTCAGATACACTATTAGAGGGCAGATTACAGCTGTTTGGATGTCCTGACTGTATTCTGGAGGGAGACAATTGCTTTGGGTGTTTTTTTGTTGTAAAAGAATGTGCTGTATCCTTTTCATACTATATTACATATAAAATGAATTAACAATAAAAAGCACACAGTGATAACATGGTAAGGGGATGTGTTCTTCATCCTCTCCGTTGTCCTCACCATCACAACCTACTCCGGATATTTCACGGTCATGTAGCGTTTTTTGACACAATTTTCAGAAATTTAAATAGGCCCTGACATCTGAACAACCTTTGCATAGATCAGTACTACAAGTGAATATCAGAAACTTTCTAATATATGTTATTAGAAAAAACTGCTTCTTGTCCTGTTATCAAACTTTACCCCTCCCCCCCTCACCTTCTGCTCAAATCTTATTCTCTGAATAAGTCCTGTATAGCATATGGAGAGGGGAAGAGGGAGCTCTGCTCACTAACTCTAGGAGAACTGCAAATTAGAGATGAAGCCTCATATAGCCAAAATATAGTGTTGAACATAAGTGGGCCTCTCAACCACTGGGCCCCATAACCATAGCTTCTATGGGTGGTGTCCCGGTACCGTATCCTATACGTTACCTGTATAGAGGTCCCCATAGCCAGAGTCCCTAGGACGTCGGGGTCCCTCTTGTCTAGTCTTCCCCTTGTCACCTCTCACTTAGTCAGTGGATATATAGTGGTTCTATTTGATATTTATATAGCTATAGGTATAGAAACTGTATATATTTGGTTATTTACCTGTAAGGAGCATAGCAGGACCTGTGGGTCACGTGATCAGGTAGAAACTCTATGGTTTTGCTTAAGGACCTTTGGAGGTCCCCGTGACATGTTCACCCACCATGCCTTGTAACGGTGAGTGACAGCTGACACAGACCAATCCAAAACGGCCCTGCCCCTGCCCATATAAGGGAGCGGCGGCCATTAAGCGCTCTCTTTCCTCGTGGGCTGCTGATGAGGACGGATCTGCGCAGCTGTCATCAGCAGTAACCAGGCCTAAGCCTTGCGGCAACGGTCATCTCTCAGAACTGTGAGTTGCTTCAATCCCTATTACCTCAGGAAGATAACCGGACCTAAATATTCCCCTAAATCCGGACAGATCTCTGCAAAAATCCTAAATCTAATAACTCTTTGGATAAGTCAAAGGTCCTCAGCATCTGTCAATCAATGCCGTGCTACATAGAGACTGTATTACTAAGACTGTTGCTGTTAATTGGATGTACCGCAAGTACTTCAGTAAAGTTTATACAAGTTCAAGTTCATCTCCATTGTGGACCTTCATTCATTTAAGCACGCACCTGTCGTTCCTGGGAAGGGTGGCGATAGGCCGGAGATTTACCTCAGCGTATTAACCCTCACCCTGGCGTCACGAGTGACAGGGGTTAAATAAACCCCTTATATTTTGAAGCAACACCCCAACTACACTATACCCCCCAAGGGCTACCACATATGGCTATAGTTATTCCAACACCCTGCAGTAACAGCTGTAGCCACTAGGTGTTCTCTAGAGTCATCTTCTGCCTTCGGTTATAATAGACTTAGATAATCTATCACAACATGTACTATGGGGGAGATTTATCTAAACCTGTCCAGAGGAAAAGTTGCTGAATTGCCTATAGCAACCAATCAGATCGCTTCTTTCATTTTTAGAGGCCTTTTATGAAATTAAAGAAGCGATCTGATTGGTTGCTATGGGCAACTCAGCAACTTTTCCTCTTGACAGGTTTGGATAAATCTCCCCCATAGTGTTGCACATGAGTAGGCCTCTCAATTACTTGGCCCCATAGGAGCCGCTTTAGTTTTGGCAATGCTCTGCAGTAACAGCTGTAGTCACTAGAGGGGAGATTTATCACAATCTGTGCAAAGGAAGTTTTGCTCAGTTGCCCATAGCAACCAATCAGATTCCTTCTTTCATTTTGCAGAGGCCTTGTTAAAAATGAAAGAAGCGATCTGATTGGTTGCTATGAGCAACTGGATAACTCTTCCTCTGCACAGGTTTTGATAAATCTCCCCGTAGGTGTCCTCTAGAGTCATCAAGTGCATTGGGATAGACTTAGGTAAGCGATCACAGCATATATTGTAATCATCTCAGTGCTGCAGAACCAGCACGGTCTTGAGTGGGATTGGGTCAGCATTCCATTTCTATATGGGTCTGCTTGTGATTTTAACAACCAGATCAACAGAATAGGAGCGGCCAAATTCTTGCCATTCAGTTTTTTGTTGAAATCTATGTGTATGTCTATATTTTCCCCTAAAAGTAAAACTTATAGGGGAAAATCCCTTAAAGGGGTACACTGACGCTAAGACATCTTATCCCCTATCCAAAGGATAGGGGATAAGATGCCTGATCATGGGGGTCACGCCGCAGGGGACCCCCGTGATCTTGCACGCAGCACCCCATTAGAATCAGTCGCCGGAGCACATTTGCTCCGGGTCTGATTACTGGCGATCACGGGGGGGCGGAGCATTGTGATGTCATGGCCCCGCCCACGTGTGACGCCCCATCAGTGCATCGACAGTAATCAGATCTTGAGCGAACGTGCACCGTGGACTGATTCTAGCGGGGTGCTGCGTGCAAGATCACGGGGGTCCCCAGCGGCGGGACCCCCGCGATCAGGCATCTTATCCCCTATCCTTTGGATAGGGGATAAGATGTCTTAGCACCGGAGTACCCCTTTAAGGGGAAAATATACCATTATTTACTTATAGTTATTACCCCATCCAATGGAGCACACCCTATATTTCCTTTGTTGGATGTGTATGCCTCTGTAAACAAGACAGTGTTTCCCAACCAGTGTGCCTCCAGCTGTTGCAAAACTACAACTCCCTGCATGCCGAGACAGCCTTTGGCTGCCTCGGCATGCTGGGAGTTGTAGTTTTGCAACAGCTGGAGGCATCCTGATATGGAAGCACATATATATGAGAATTTACCTTTTTGAAGCCCTATTGCAGCTCCACTAATACATGTTGCTTGAATCCCTAATCTCTCATTGACAGTCATCCCCCCCCCTCCAAAAAAAAAAAATATATGGTATCAGAACCAAACCCATCTTGTTTAATTTAGATCCTTGTGGTCAGATCTCTTTAGTTTTTTTTTTTTTTTTTTACTTCATAAGAAACCCCCTTTAAGAATCCTTTGTTTCTCTGTATCAGAATATTTTGCATTGCTGGCTTGTTTTATCTCGTTTCTTTCTTCTGTATCATCCGTTTATCACGCAGATGGGGTTTATAAACTTTTTTGATAAGTTGTGAAAAGATCTTTTGTTTTCCTTTCCACCTGATAAATCTAGGCCATTATGTTCTTGTAATTTTCCTGCGGTTAGAAGAATGATGAACAGGAATGATCAAATAATTATCCCGAGGCCGTAAACATTTTAAAGGTAATATTTAAAACCTTTATTTCTCCCAAGTTATGCAGGCATGAATAATTTTATAGACCCATGCCAATATTACAGCGCAGAAAAACGCTCCGTAGCTACGGAGAATGGGCATTAAACTGGTGATTAAGCCGGCATAAATAGGAAAAAGCAAAGCAAGAGCTTACATTCTAGTATGGAAAGGTTGGGGTGGGGTATCAGACAGCTGGAACACCACTGCATTGATACAACTGTATTAAGGCCGCAAGTCCCAGACCCACTGAACTAATTAACATAGGCCAATGTAGTGATTAAAGGGGTATTCCAGGAAAAAGCTTTTTTTATATATCAACTGTCTCCAGAAAGTTAAACAGATTTGTAAATTACTTCTATTAAAAATCTTAATCCTTTCAGTACTTATGTGCTTGTGAAGTTAAGGTTGTTCTTTTCTGTCTAAGTGCTCTCTGATGACACGTGTCTCGGGAACAGCCCAGTTTAGAAGCAAATCCCCATAGCAAACCTCTTCTAAACTGGGCGGTTCCCGAGACACGTGTCATCAGGGAGCACTTAGATAGAAAAAACAACCTTAACTTTAGAAGCTCATAAGTACTGAAAGGATTAAGATTTTTTAATAGAAGTCATTTAAAAATCTGTTTTACTTTCTGGAGCCAGTTGATATATAAAAAAAGTTTTTTCCTGGATAACCCCTTTAAGGTACAGCTCAGTACAAGCATAGTAGGTCCGGGTCAATATGCTAGAATGTGGTTGCTAGAAATTACAATAAACGGGTACTCCAGCATTTAAATGAGTTCTGACCTCTTGAACACCTACGAGATCTAGAAGGGTTGTTCCGCCAAAACGCACATATCCCCTATCCACAGGATAGGAGATAAGTAGCTAAATGTGGGGGAGGGGATGTCCGACTGCTGGGATCCTCTCAGTGAGGAACGCGTGTGGTAGATGGCACATGCTCCATTCATTTCTGTGGCAGCGCCGGAGTGCTGTACTCAGGTGTCTTCGGAGTTATCATGGAGAAAGCATAGAGCACAAGCTAAAGCTACACTCCATGCTGATGGGAGATTTGGAGGCCTCATTTTTGCAATAATGAGGGAGGATGGAGGGGTTGGACACCCCCCATGATCAGACACTTATCCTTTGAAAAGAGGATATGGGGGAGATTCATCAAAACTTGTGCAGAGGAAAAGCCCATAGCAACCATCAAATCGCTTCTTTCATTTTTGAAAAGGCCTCTGAATGCCTCGGCTAATGCTGGACATCGCTGTTCAGGCTGATGTCTGGCATTAACCCTTTAGACGCTGCAATCAAAGTTGATTGCGGTGTCGAAATGCGCTAAATCCACATAGCTCAGCAGGCTGATCAGGACTGCTATGGCAAAACCACAGCATCCCGATCAGCTGAGAGGATGGTGGGAAGTCTCTCACCTTCCTCTCTACTGTCCAATCGGTGCTCCAAACTTGCAGTCAGCCATGCCAGGCTGAAGCAATGGAGCATCAATAACACTGATCAATGCTCTCCTATGGAGGAGCATTGATTAGTGTATGCAATCTAAAGATTGAAAGTTATAGTCTCCCATGGGGGATAAAAAAAATTAAAAATAAAGATTAAAAAAGTTGTTATAAATGTGGATTAACCCCCTTTTCTAATAAACGTGTGAATCACCCCCCATTTTCCCATTACTCAAATAAAATAATGTAAAAAAAAAAAAACATAAACATATGTGGTATCGCAGCGTGTGTAAATGCCTTAACTAATAAAATATAATGTTAGTTAAACTTTCAAAGGCATAAATGCAGATTTTTGTTCACTTCATACTCTAGAAAAAAAATAAGTAAAACGTAATCAAAAGGAGCAATCAAAACAAAAATCGTCCCGATAAAAACTAGATATGGGCGCAAAAAATTTGCCCTGATACATCCCTGTATGTGGAAAAATAAAAAAGGAATGGGGGTCAGAAGAGGACACTTTATTTGTTTGGAAAATTCAAATAAAAACTAATTTAATACAAAAAGTTAGAATTTTTCAAAAGTAGTAAAATAAAAACCTATATGAATTGGGTATAATTTTAATCATATGGGCCTACAGAATAAAGCTAAAGTGTTGTTTTTACTGAAAGTGCACTGCCTAGAAATGGAAACCCTCTAAAGTTGCAAAATAGTGTTTTTTTATTTTGTTTTTATTTAAATTGTGCCCTACAAATAATTTTTTGTTTGTTTTTCTGTACATTTGGAGGTAAAATGTGTGAAGTCATTACAAAGTACAATTGGTGACCCAAAAATCAAGCCCTCATACTTGTCTTTAAATGGAAAAATAAAAGAGTTATGTCTATTAGAAGGCGAGGAGGAAAAAATGTAGCCTAAAAAAAAAAGTCTCGGTCCTGAAAGGTTTAAGGCTATGTTCACACACAGGATTCTGGGAAATTTTTTTAGTTGTGTAATGGATGTTTTATATACAAACAACGGCTATAAAAAATAAATAAAAATAAATAAAAAAAAACAGAACAAGAAATGGACCCAGAGGAAAAACAAAAGAGGAAAAACAAAAGAAAAATTATAAATAAAACAATATGCTTTTCGACTGAAAGACTGTGTGCGAACATAGCCTAATATTGCAGTATCTGTATAGGTAAACAATTTGCCCTTGGTTGCGCATTTATATTTATCTCAATGCATATAAAAGCAGCAAATTCAGCTCTCCTATATGTACACGAAATAGACATGTAGAAAATTATTATCATATCCACAACCTTGAATAGATCTGGCATTGTACAGCCCCAAGTCTATTATTCACACTGGTGATGTGACAAGGTCAAGTGACCTCTGTAAGCGATGCTCTGTACACAGAGAGATCAATACACTGGATTCTGTACAAGAGGAGAAGACAAAGAGCCGGCACTGGAAACCATCCACCCTGTACGGGACCAGCTGGAGTCCCAGTGCAGAACCACATGTATCGAACACAGCAAGAGTCGGAGGCCTGGAGTAACTTAAAGCTTTATGTCTATGTCTAACAAAGTGTGCAACATCTCAGCAACATGTCACTACAACATGTCAAAAGTTTTTTTAAAGTGGCAGTGCCCATTTCGACATATTGTAGGGACAAGTCAAAAGTTTTGATTGGTCAGGGTCTAAGTGTTCAGACCACGAACGATAGCTAAAACCAATTGGGAGAAGAGTGTGCTAAGCCTAATGTCCCATACTTATAATGGAAGTCTATGGGATAGTCTTGGTCAGCTTTTGTCCCTTGGTCACTTTTCTCCCCACTCATTCATTGGTCGGATTCTGAACACTAAAGGCTATGTTCACACAGAGGAATTTCTGTAATTCCGCACAAATTCAGCTCAGCAAAGCTTGCTAAATGGACATGCAAAATTGTAGTGGAATTTCGGCAGAATTCTGTCTTTTTAAAACATAGAATTCTGCTGAAATTCAAAGCCCCATTGACTTCAATGGGAATCTGCAGCGGAATTGAAAAAAATTGAGAAAAAGAAAAGTCTTTAAATTTAGCTGAATGCAGAATTTTCGAAAAATGATATTAAAATACATGGGTAGAGGAATCCTATTAAAATGAATGGACAGCAAATTTCGGTCAAATTCCGCATGGAATTTCCGTTGTGTGAACATCCCGACTGATTAAAACTTTTGAC